>NC_133326.1:614472660-614772660 GCF_042186555.1 Aquarana catesbeiana
GACTTTGGCCTTGATTGTTAGGGCTAATGGTTCCCCAAGCACTGTACCAGCAATCGAAGGGGGGGAGGGAACAATCAAAGAAACTAACCCGAAAATATTAGAAGAATTCAGAAAGTATTTTAAAAATCTATACAACACGGCGCAAATAAATGTGGGGGGGGGGATGGGGGACTTTTTTGGGATGCTGAGGTTAACCCCCCTATCAAAAGAAGATCGGGAAATGCTAGAGGCCCCATTAACACTTATAGAGCTACAAAGGGTGGTGGCAGATATGGCGAATCAGAAAGCTCCAGGTCCCGATGGCCTACCCATAGAAATATTTAAAAAATATGGGGAGGTTTTACTCCCCATGCTTCTGGAAGTGTTTAACGGAACAACGAAGGATAGTAAACTACCAGCATCTATGACAGAAGCCATTATAATAATCTTGCTGAAGGAGGGGAAAAATCCGTTAGATGTGACATCATATAGGCCTATATCGTTGTTATGTTCGGACGTGAAGATTCTGGCAAAAGCTTTGGCAACAAGGCTAATGAAAACAAATTTCTAAACTAATCCATATAGACCAAACTGGGTTTATACCGGGCAGATCCACAAGTACGAACATAAGACGGGCATATTTAAACATGCAGATACCCATAGAAAACAGTGGTAAGAGAGCCCTCCTCTCATTAGATGCAGCCAAGGCATTTGATTGCCTGGAATGGCATTATATGTGGAAGGTCTTAGCAGAATATCAATTTGGCCCCAGTTTTGTCCATTGGCTAAGCCTATTATATGACAATCCAAGAGCCAAGATTAGAATCAACGGTGAGTGCTCAGAGTGGTTCCATTTAAGAAGGGGCATAAGGCAGGGGTGTCCTTTATCACCCCTGCTTTTTGCACTAGCAATGGAGCCGTTGGCTGTTGCACTAAGGACCTCTCAGGGGGTACAGGGTTTTAGAAGAAGGAGGGGAGAGGAGAAAATTGTGATGTATGCGGATGATATTTTGTTATTTTTGGGGGATACACAGGACTCACTGAGGACCGCTATGGGTATAATTGAGGATTTTGGCCACTTTTCTGGGCTAAAAATTAATTGGGAAAAGTCAGTAATACTTCCAATAGAACCTCTCACAGAGCCACTCCCATATCAAATGCCTCAAATTAAGGTAGTAAGTCAAATGAAATATTTGGGTATTAACATTTCAAGGGATCCAGAGCAATATATTACAGAAAACCTAGTCCCACTTATGAAAAAACTAAAACAGAAATGTCGGGTTTGGGGATGGTTGCCTCTCTCGGTCGCCGGGCGCTGCAATTTGATCAAGATGGTTTGGATGCCACAAATTCTATACATTTTACATAACTTACCAGTATGGATTCCTAAGCACTGGTTCATTAAGATGGACAGTGTATTTAGAGAGTTAATCTGGAAAAACGGGGTGGCAAGGATTGGTCTGCAGGCGCTTCGGCGGCCGGGAGAGAAGGGTGGGATGGGAGTACCGGATCCGGGTTGCTATTTCCTGGCATCCCAGATGCAGCATGTGGGAGGTAGTAATAGGCCAGGGAATGGGGTAGCAGGGAATAATGTACTATTGAATGACACCAAACACGATACAATAGTAGAAGCATTAGAGGCGGACTCCTTTTGTACTAGATGTCTCACCACTCGGATGATGGTTAAGAGCTGGACAGGTGTAAAAAAAAATAATGGGCTATGCAGACTTTTCAGAGTTCTCTCCAGTATGGGAAAATAATAACCTTAATGAACTTAAAACAATGGAGAAAATTGAGGAATGGGACCATCAGGGCATTCATTGTTTGTCGCAGTTATATAAAGCAGGGAGATTAAAAACATTCCAGGAGTTAGTGAAAGAATATGCGATCCCCAACCGATCATTTTATAGGTATTTGCAAATAAGGCATGCCTTAGATGCACAATTTAGCGGAAAAGAGCCAATGTGGAGCGATATAACCTCTCTAAGAAAGTTGGTTAATGCCGAATCTACAAAAGGTTTAATCTCCGATATATATAGAGGCCTGAAAGTATCAGACCAAGAAAGCAGGGTGGAAGATAAAAATAGGATTAAATGGGAGGGGGATGTTGGGCCATTGTAAGATGACCAATCAGAGTATGTTTTGTCCTCAGGGCCCAGGGTCTCTCTCCTTCACAATCAGTCTCTCATTTATATATGATATACAGGACATATTTTACACCATTAAAGCTGTTTAGGATTGCTAAGAGGCCAGACGCGAAGTGCCAAAGATGTGGAGGAGAGAGAGGTGATCTGATGCACATGTTCTGGCAAAGCCCCAAGCTGTACAGATATTGGAAGGGCATAGTGGATAAAATAAATTCTGTATTTGGGACTTCGCTGGGCATGGAAATCAAGACTTGCTTATTGGGCCTGATGGAGGAACAAGTGGTCTTAAGGGACACACAGACCGCAATAGTTAGGTGCCTGTTTCAGGGAAAAAAAACTAAACTATCCTTAAATTAAAGGATAAAGGGGAAAAAATTTCTTATATTTCCTCGATGATATAGTATGGTTTAGAGATGGTTTGAATTGATGTGTAAATGAGATAAATAAAAGGATTGAATAGATGTTGGCTTTTTATCCTCTGCTTGTTTGTTTTTAATGAAATTTTCAATAAAAAGATATGAATCAAAAAAAAGGTACCAGAAGGGGTACCTAATTACAGCATCAACATTGTGTTTTTTTTATCAAGCCCAACTGCAGCAAAATGATTATTTTTACATTTTGGATAGCGTTTCAGGGTTAAAGTCCAACTCCAAGAGTTTAAAAAAAAAAATCCACCTGTGCAAAGAGTCCCCCTGCACTGCAAGAGTTAAATGCTCAAAATGTCTAGAGGTAAATTATTAAAGGATAAGTCCACTCTAACACTAAAATCTCTATATCTACAGACATCCGCGATCTAGCCCAGTAAAGAAGAAATCGATATACATACCTTTTCTGAAGCCGATCCGGTCCGGTCCCACGCTGAGCTCTCTGTAGAGGAGGAGAGGAGGCAGCCAACAACGGAAGCCCCATAGTAATTCTATGGGTGACGTCACTTCCCTGTAATTTCCTAGCCATTGTCGGCTGTGTTTTCTGCAGAGCTTCTGCCACTGGAGACCGGATCGGCTTAAAAAAAAAAGGTATTTATAGCAATTTCTTCTTTACAGCGTAAGATAGGTTAGTCTTAGATCGTGAATGCCTGTAGATGTAGCAATTTTAGTGTTAGGGTGGACTTCCCCTTTAAGGTAAAAATCTTTTCCTTATTCCTTTCTCCAGCGCAGACCCTCTAGGACTTTGATTGGCCCCTTGTAGCTCCCTCCAGTGCTGGGACATGGTCATCTAGAGCCCAGGGCAAACATGTCAAACTTCCACCCCCCCCCCCCCCCAAGATGTATGAGCATTATGTGTTAGCATAAATCCCCCCACAAAAAAAAGCTGAGCACTAATCTGCATGGTTACCCCCTAAGCATAAATTACCCCTCCTCCCAGTACATATTCACCCCTTACTGAAATCCCCCCTCTCAGCACAAATCTTTGTTGCCCCCCCTATCTTCCAAATCCCCCCAGCTCAAATCCCCCCCCCCCCCCCCCAAAAAAAAAAACAATTTCACCCTTTCTAGCACAAATCTTCTACCCCTAAAATTTCCCCTCCTAGTATACATATTCTCCCCTAATTCAAATCCCCCCTCTCAACACAAATCTTTGTTGCCCCCCCCCCCCTATCTTCCAAATCCCCCCAGCTCAAATCCCCCCCCCCCAAAAAAAAAAAAACAATTTCACCCCTTCTAGCACAAATCTTCTACCCCTAAAATTTCCCATCCTAGTATACATATTCTCCCCTAATTCAAATCCCCCCTCTCAACACAAATCCCCCTAAATCATCACTCTTGGAACCCTCAAATTTTATCTTCTAGAACAATATCCCCTGCCACCCCCCAAATTTTCCCTTCCATAACAAATCACCCCCCACCTCCCATGATACCACAGTGCCCAGGGCAGCCTTCCCTCCTGCTCACCTCTTGTCCTGGCTCTGGCTACAGGCTCCAGACACACTCCAGCCTCCTCAGTATACCATACAGGGTTAATGTCCTTGTACTGTACGTGATAATGCTGAGGCTCTACCCACAGACCAGAGTTTCCAGCAGAAAAGGAGAGCGCCAGAGCTGGACTGTAAGGTAAGTAATCCTGCTTATAAAAAAACATGTGTTTTTTAATCTTTTAAAACTCTTGGAGTTGGGCTTTAAAGATGAATTCCAGATATGGATATACAACCCCAATTCCAAAAAAAGTTGGGACACTGTGTAAATTCTACATAAAAACAGAATGCAATGATTTGTAAATCTCATAAACTCATATTTTATTCACAAGAGAAAGTATAAAACATATCAAATGTTTAATCTGAGACAATTTACCATTTTAAGAAAAAAATAACATTTTGATGATGAAATTGATGGCAGCAACACATGTCAAAAAAGTTGGGACAGGGCAACAAAAAGCTGGCAAAGTAAGTGGTACTAACAAGGAAGGTTAATTGACAACAGTGCAGCAACTTGATTGGGTATGAAAAGGACATCTTACATAGTCAGAGTATCTCAGAAATAAAGATGGGCAGAGGTTCACCAATCTGTCAAAAGCTAAAAATTTCAAAAAATTGCAAAGACTTTAAATATAATATAATCTACAGTACATGATGTCATCAAAAGATTCTAAGATCCTGGAAAAATCTGTACAAGGCTGAAATGCAATAATGAATGCACATGATTCTTGTGCCCTCAGACGGTACTGCATTAAAAACAGGCATGGTTCTGCAATTGACATCACTACATGGGCTCAGGAATACTTCCAAAAGTCAATTTCTGTTAATACAGTTCGCTGTGCCATCCAAAAATGCAAGTAAAGCTATCATGAACATGATCCAGAAACACAGCTGTTTTCTCTGGGCCAAAGATCAATAAAGTGGTAGTAAACTCTGCCTGTTCAATTGTACCTACAGGTATGTAAGCAGGTTGCCTATTTCAGACTAGTTAAGTACTGCTCCAGACAGGAGAGTTAGAGTTAATTATGTTTCCCGAGTCTTTCTTGGCGGGTTTCTTGGGTCCATGCTACCAACCTGCTGTAACATGCCGAGTCCGGAGTGCCTATTAGTGTAACCTGCCTGAAGATGCCAACCCTGGACCCTACCACCTTGGTATATGCCAAAAATTGACTCTTTCCTGTGCAGGTATGCTGGAGCAGGCACATACCTTAGTTAGAGATTCGTTTAGGGAAAGACAGTTTCCTGTGACTGTCATGCCAAGATTTTTAAGTAAAGCTTTTGAAACTTTGTTTTTGCCTGGTCTGAAGTTACAAAGGGGGTACAATGCAAGTAATCGGCAAACAGTCTACAGATTGGACAGTTAGACAAATTGGGGTATAAAGACACAAGTGATTACCAAGGTTAACAAAGGTTTAACAAGCAGCCTGTCGTAAGTGTGAGCCTTTGACAGGTGTGATAGCCTCTTTTTTTTTGTTTCATGGGATAGCCACTTGCAGGAGGGAAATGTTGTCAGCACTCTCAGTCAGCAGTCTCTCCTCCATAGCAATGAGAGCAGATCACCACGCAGAGGTCCTCAAACAGTACACAGGTACGGAAGAGGAAGAGTGAGTGCATGCATGGAGTTCACGCTAGGTGCACGGTGGGACCCCATTTCGTCACTGGGAGTGCGGTACTGGAAATGCACTAGACAGGTGGAGAGGACATTGGCCCTGCGTGTCATTCCTAAATGCAACAGTGCTGTAGTGGTATATATTAACATCAAGAGAGTTAACTAGAGTTTAGTCGTCTGTTAAAGTAAAGGTACCCCATGTGAGTGCACTGTTTAGGAAATATTCACAGTTTCTGCAGCTAGTGATGTCACTGGCTCATACACACTGAACGTGCCATCAATCCAGAGCGCTGTGCAGAGATCATGACTTCCGTGCACATGCGTGGAAGTGACGTCATCACGGCTTGGCCATTCAAATGGCAGGAGCCTGCAAACCTGGAAGGAAGACTGGGTTAAGATGAAAGCCTTAAAAGTGGTGACAGCACACTGCTGGAGGGATTGATTTTACAGGGAAGTCTGTCCTAATGGGCAAGTCTGCCCTTAAAGTGATCGTAAAGGTAAAACTTTTTTGTATTTTTTTTTTAATAACAAACATGGTATACTTACCTGCTCTCTGCATTAGCTTTGCACAGAGCAGCTCCGATCTTCCTCTGCTTGGGTCCCCGCCACCACTCCTGGCTCCTCCCCCCCTGCTGAGCATCCCTCATTGCAAGCCAATTGCTATAGGTGCACTCATGCAGGCTCGCTCCCAAGCTGTGCTCTGTGTGTCCATTGACACACACAGTGTGGCTCTGCCCCATCCCCTGCTCCCTCCTCACTAGCTGTGAAACAATATAGTAACCAAAAGGACAATTTCCCCAATGGGGCTTTGGACAGCAGTATATTACAGTCAGAAATTGTATATGATAAATAATCAATGAATGCATTTATTTAATAATAGACAGGTGTCATAGTATAATTGAATTATAACATATAAAAACTGGCCAATTGGTACAGTGCATATTCCACAATATAGAATGTAGGCAGAGTTACACGAAAATGTACACATTGTTACATATCGGAAGTCTATAAAATATGGAATCGTTTCGACCTTTGAACGGTCGTCATCAGGGGGATGGTTGACTCTATGAGAGACAAATCAGAATTTAAAAACACATCGACATAAATACCATTATAGGACTAAAATGGTGATATACTTACCGTTAATAAATGGAAGAACTAGTCACCATGGCCAGAACTGTTAAAAGTCCTTGAGTGATCTGGAGGGCCCCATAGCCACCCCTACCCCCCCAGGAGGCTTACAAGGAGCTACATTGCTGACACCCTCCCGGGGACAGAATAGTAAGCACCTGCAACGAACACCCAATCAATCACCATATATTAATTACAGGAAAGTAAATAGGTTAACTCTTGGCACACTAGCAAGAGTATCAATTAGGCTATAAATGTGGGGTATGTGGGCTGACTGCAAGCATAATAGTCAGTATGTCCTCATCAAGGTATCCTAAAGTCTCATAGACTTAATTAGTTAATATGATGTAGATAAAGCCATTAGGTAATATATAATGTGATAAAAGAAATTATAATAATGTGGTGAAGTTAGAATGATATATAGTGTGTTTAAGTGAGTTAGTGAGATGTGCATGTGTAAAAACTGCCCCAAAAAGGAGGCAGTTAGTGGTGTAATGTGCCGGAGATGGAAAAAATCAAGTGGTTGGAAAAAATAAAGTGAATAAAGTGAATAGCTAACTGAAGTGTTAAAACAATACAAAAACTATGTATGCGGTGTGAAGCCAACTGGTGTTGGCATCAAGGTGAAAGGAAATAGAATAAAACCATCAAAAAAGTGTAAAAAAACAGAACTAGCTAAGGGGTGTAAGAATATGTATCTAATGTTGTAATTTACCTTGTACCGCGATGTAGCTGGTGTAATATTAAAGGTTGTACGTTGTGTAGACCTAACTGCAATTAAGCAAGAAAGGTAGAGACTCTACCTCATCTGCCAACCAGAGCATGGAGCGGAGGACACGGAGTTAACCCCATCTCCTCCACACACACACCCCGCCGGGAAGCCACAAAAGGGCCAGGATCCACCCCCATGGGGCCAACAGGAGCAGCAGAGGCCCCCTATGATCTACAACGGCCATAGTCTATAATGTATATATGATGTTATTAAACATTCCAATGCACACAGTTCTGGTGATCTGGGGAGCCCCAAGGGATTCCCTTAATTTGCAGGGATTTCCTCTCACTTCCTGTTTTGGCTATGGGACAGGAAGTGAAGGGAAATCTCCCCAATGGGGCACAGATGGCAAAAAAAAATTCTCAAGCGTTCATAACCCTCCCTTACTCTATCCAAAATGAAATAAAAGTTTTGCTTATAGTTCTACTTTAATAATAAACACATTACAATTTCCTCTGAGTTATATTTCTTGGAGCTCTCCTTTAAAGTGAACATAAACTGAGCACTGCAATTAATGCACGGATAACTAAACAACAGATATCAGGCCACCTAATTCTCCAGCCAGACATAATTCTAGCTGAACCACAAATTGCACAAACTGGAATGAGTCATACAAATGGAAGATTTTGTGATGATTGTAGCTTAACACATTGCTAGACACTAAATGCTACAAACTGACGGTCATAGGGCTTTCGTTATATGATTTATGCTGAAGTGGAGAACCAGTCAACTTTTACCTCCTCCTTCGTAAATCATGTGACCATGCCTCCGTTTTATTTGTGAACAGCATTTGAGGGAACCTGTAACAGCATTTTCGCCAGCTAAAGTAGTTACAGGGGTGACAGTTCTACAGTGCCTTGCAAAAGTATTCACCCCCCCTTGGCTTTTTACCCATTTTGTTACATTACAGCCTTTAGTTCAATGTTTTTTTTAATCTGAATTATATGTGATGGATCAGAACACAATAGTTTAAGTTGGTGAAGTAAAATTAGAAAAATAAATACATAAAACTATTTTTCAGAAATAAAAAACTGATAATTGGCATGTGCGTATATATTCTCCCCTTTGTTATGAAGCCCATAAAAAGCTCTGGTGCAACCAATTACCTTCAGAAGTCACATAATTAGTGAAATGATGTCCACCTATGTGCAATCTAAGTGTCACATGATCTGTCATTACATATACACACCTTTTTGAAAGGCCCCAGAGGCTGCAACACCTAAGCAAGAGGCACCAAACACTGCCATGAAGACCAAGGAACTCTCCAAACAAGTAAGGGACAATGTTGTTGAGGAGTACAAGTCAGGGTTAGGTTATAAAAAAATATTAAAATCTTTGATGATCCCTAGGAGCACCATCAAATCTATCATAACCAAATGGAAAGAACATGGCACAACAGCAAACCTGCCAAGAGACGGCCGCACACCAAAACTCACGGACCGGGCAAGAAAGGGCATTAATCAGAGAGGCAGCACAGAGACCTAAGGTAACCCTGGAGGAGCTGCAAAGTTCCACAGCAGAGACTGGAGTATCTGTACATAGGACGACAATAAGCTGTATGCTCTATAGAGTTGGGCTTTATGGCAGAGTAGCCAGAAGAAAGCCATTACTTTCAGCAAAAAACAAAATGGCACGTTTTGAGTTTGCGAAAATACATGTGGGAGACTCCCAAAATGTATGGAGGAAGGTGCTCTGGTCTGATGAGGCTAAAATTGAACTTTTTGGCCATCAAAGAAAACGCTATGCCTTGCGCAAAACCCAACACATCACATCACCCAAAGAACACCATCCCCATTCTTTGGGTGATGTGATGTGTTGGGTTTGCACCAGACATAGCGTTTTCTTTGATGGCCAAAAAGTTAAATTTTAGTCTCATCAGACCAGAGCACCTTTCTCCATACATTTTGGGAGTCTCCCACATGCCTTTTCGTAAAACTCAAAACGACGTGCCATTTTGTTTTTTTAGACTAGTGTAATTTGCTCTTCAGCCTAACGGTGGGGCTAGAGGCAAATCTATCTTCAGCAGGTCTGCTTAACAGAATACTGCAATGTATTAGTTAGGGCTGCTCCTGTGTTCTGGTGCTGTTGAGTTTGCCTGGACTCCTCCCGCCTTCTAGAAATTAGTAGAGCTTTCTGGAGCATGGGTGGGAGTTAGGCAAATGGGCAGCATGAGTATGTAGCAGTCTCAGCCAATTACAGGTGAAGTGCCCCTAGACATGCTGGGATTGGTCTATATATTCAGAAAACATGTGAGCTCTGGGTCCTTCCCAGATGGTGGAGTGCACCAGCCGAAGGTGGGGCAGGCTTGCCACCCCTGGCACTTGCTGGTGTTTGACCTGAGGGACTGAAGCTAAAGGAAAGGAGTGACTCTGGTGCTTCTGAAGAGCTGACTGAGGGGGAGCTGTGCCTGAGAGGATCTGTTTGCAACCCCAGTGAATACGGACTAATGATCTAGGGGCCTGTTCTTTTTGGCTACCCCTGTGTGTTAATTCAGTCAGCCAAGGATCCAACTAAAAGGGATCACTAGTTAGACCCCTTTCACACGAGGGCGTTTTTCAGGCGCTATAGCGTTAAAAATAGCGCCTGCAATCCGCCCTCAAACAGCTGCAGCATTATCTCCAGTGTGAAAGCCCGAGGGCTTTCACACCGAAGCGGTGCGCTGGCAGGACGTTAGGAAAAGTCCTGCCAGCAGCTTCTTTGGAGCGGTGTGTTTACCACTCCTCTACCGCTGCTCCCCATTAAATTCAATGGGGCAGCACTGGGATACCGCCGTCAAAACTCCACTATTGCGGGCGGTTTTAACCCTTTCTCGGCCGCTAGCGGGGGGAAAAAGTGCCCCGCTAGCGGCTGAAATGCGCCGCTAATCTTACCGCCGACGCTATGGGCGGCTCGGTGTGAAAGGGGTCTTAGTGATCTGAAGTGCTTGTCCAACTGTTGCTACTGCATGGGACTTGGCTTAGCCCTACAACTTTTGGACTGTCAAACACTCTGCCGTAACTAATGGGGCGTACACACGGTCTGACTTTTCGGCTACAAAAGTCCGACAGCCCATCCGACAAACTTTCGACGGACTTTTGGCGGACTTGCGGCGGACTTTCTAATGAACAGGCTTGCCTACATACGATCACACAAAAGTCCGACGGATTCGTACGTGATGACGTACACCGGACTAAAATAAGGAAGTTGATAGCCAGTAGCCAATAGCTGCCCTAGCGTCGGTTTATGTCTGTCGGACTAGCATACAGACGAGCGGATTTCTGGGTCCGGCGGAGTTACAACGTAAAGATTTGAAGCATGTTTCAAATCTAAAGTCCGTCGGATTTGAGGCTAAAAAAGTCAGTTGAAAGTCCGGAGAAGCCCACACACGATCGGATTACCAGCCAGCTTTAGTCCGTCAGCGTCCGTTGGACTTTTGTAGACGAAAAGTCCGACCGTGTGTACGCGGCATAACTTGTACCTGAGGAGCTTTGTCTACCTGTCATGCACTACAAGAAACTCTGTGCATGCTTTTGATTTCCACACTTCTACACAGGAGAAGTCTGTCATCTGCTCCCAGCAAGTGACTTCACCTACTACTCAATTCTAGATCAGAAGTTGTACATAGTTCCAGAGTATCCTACTAAAAAACCCCTACCCTATCCAAATTCCCACAAAAATAAAACTACAAAACAACACCCTTAGACTGGTCTTTGACTACAACAGCTCTATATTGCACTTGCTAATGACATATTTAATTTGCATGGACCCCTTGAGGGAATTTGCTAATTTGGAGTCTGGAAACCAGTCATGCTATTAGTAAGATCATCTAACAAACATTGTGGCACATTTTTTTGGCAATAAAATTTACTATTTTCAACTCAGTTAAACAAGTTTTTTTCTTTACGAGCCAACACTTCTGATTCAGTGCTTTGTTTAGCAAATGTAACAATTCCAGAGTTGGCTTGCCTAGCTGTAGTAATAGACTTGCGTTTGTAACTTGCAACATGACTATGGATATCACGAACACCACCATGTGCTATGCTGAACAATTTTTTGTACCACAGACACTTTGAAATTTATTTTGAATCATCATCATCTGCTGATACCCAGCATTTGAGCTGCAGATCTGTTAGCCATGAGCCTCAGAAGGAGCAATGCATCAATTTCGTACGTTTTTTGCCAGGAGGCTCAGGCGCTGCCCCTTCCAAACGTTCCATTTGTGTTAGCAACAGCAGCTGTTAAATGTGTCAGACTTTAAACAGAAATCAAAGAGCCCTTTAAAATCTTTTTCACACTTCTGTGGAAAAGCTACAGCCAAACCAGCCCAAAGCCCTCTTAAATTTTAATAACTGTAACCTAACTTACTACTGCCTTGTGTGCTGCAGATGTCTGTGTGACAAAAGTAAGGAAAGCTATAGGCGTTAATGAAAACAGATTTTTTTTTGGAACTTTGTGAAAAATGTTATGAAAACATATTAGCTGCAATTAGAAATGCATCATGTGTGAAGATTGGTTTGGAGTTTTGGAAGGTGTCTTAAAAAAAGAAAGAAGAAAAATCATGTTGTCTGTGTTGCCCACTTGCCTTATGCAGTAGGCTGCAAAGACAAAATGTGTGTAGTGTATTCGTATTAATGATAACCACTTACTGTTATATGATCAGGTGGTCTAATCTGGTGGTGGTGGTGGCTGTAGTTGACTGTTTTCTAGGGCAAAAAAAAAATGAATCAGATTGTTGTGACTTCAGTGACAGTCCCCAGACTCCCCAGTCCCCACCCAAGTTCCCCACCATGTAGACATTCAAAAAACAATGGCTTCTAAAAATTATATACTTATCAGAGGACAGAGTTCCCAAAAGAGGGAGCTGGAGGCAGTGCCAGTGGTTGGTCAATAGCAATGGCATGATTGTGAGTCCAGGAGAACCTAACACCACAATGTCACAGGTGGGGGGCAGCGGGACAGGTGAGATGCAGTGTCACAGGTAGGGGCAGCGGGACAGGTGAGAGGCAGTGTCACAGGTGGGGGCAGCGGGACAGGTGAGATGCAGTGTCACAGGTAGGGGCAGCGGGACAGGTGAGAGGCAGTGTCACAGGTGGGGGCAGCGGAACAGGTGAGAGGCAGTGTCACAGGGTGGGGGTAGTGGGACAGGTGGGAGGCAGTGTCACACACACACATAGGGAAGCACCAGTCTACCCAGCTCTCACCTGTCCAGCAGTGCCATAAGGGGTAGCTGAGCCTGTGTCCCATCTCCACCAGGATCTCCAATAATAGACTGCTCCATGCCATGTATTCATTTGGCCCTCAGACCAGACTCCTCCATCCATTCATTCCATTTTGACCATTGCATTCATTCATTATTGCCCCCAGAAGTAGTTTACCTCAGTAGACTGCTCCAAGCTCCATCCATTGGCCATTGCATTCATTTATCGCATTAATGCCCACACAATTTTTTACATATACCTACCAATTATCAAATTAATTGGGCAAAGTGGTGGCTGGGTGGCAGCAGCAGGCAGGCACCAGGGTAGCCATCAGAAATTGTGGGGCCTCTTGCACAGTTTTAGGCCCGGGCCTGACCGCCAACATTCCCCAGAGCCTGCCCACTGGCTGTCCTACCAAATCCACCCACTGGCCATCCCACGTCCTCCTCCTTCTCCATCCCATGTTCTCTATCTAATGTCTTCTTCGTCCTCCTGAAATCCCATCTCCTCCATCCCATGTGCTCCTTCTCCAGACAAATGTCCTCCATCCCTTGTCCTCCTCCTCCTCCAGTCCCATCTCCTCCATCCCATTTCCTCCTCCTCCAGTGCCATCTTCTCCTAGCACAGAAGGGGAAAGTGGGACAGGAAGGGAGCAGGGGGACAGGTGGGGGGCAGTGGGTTAGGAGGGGGAAGTGGGACAGGAGGGGGTGTGTCACAGGAGAAGAGCAGCGTGACAGGAGGGGGCAGCCGGATGAAAGGGGGGACAGCGGAGCTGGAGGAGGAAGTGCCATGGGAGGATGTGGAGGCAGTGGAAAAGGTGGGGGTGCAGCGGGACAGGTGAGAGGCAGTGTCACAGGTGGGCGGCAGCGGGACAGGTGAGAAGCAGTGTCACAGGTGGGAGGCAGTGTCACAGGTGGGGGGCAGCAGGACAGGTGAGAGACAGTGTCACAGGTGGGCGGCAGCGGGACAGGTGAGAGGCAGTGTCACAGGTGGGGGGCAGCAGAACAGGTGAGAGGCAGTGTCACAGGTGGGGGGCAGCGGGACAGGTGAGAGGCAGTGTCACAGGTGGGGGGTAGTGGGACAGGTGAGAGGCAGTGTCACAGGTGGGGGGCAGCGGGACAGGTGAGAGGCAGTGTCACAGGTGGGGGGCAGCGGGACAGGTGAGAGGCAGTGTCACAGGTGGGGGGCAGCGGGACAGGTGAGAGGCAGTGTCACAGGTGGGGGGCAGCGGGACAGGTGAGAGGCAGTGTCACAGGTGGGGGGCAGCGGGACAGGTGAGAGGCAGTGCCACAGCTGGGGGGCAGCGGGACAGGTGAGAGGCAGTGTCACAGGTGGGGGCCGCGGGACAGGTGAGAGGCAGTGTCACATTTGGGGGGCAGCGAGTCAGGTGAGAGGCAGTGTCACAGGTGGGGGGCAGCGGGACAGGTGGGAGGCAGTGTCACAGGTGAGAGGCAGTGTCACAGGTGGGGGGCAGCGGGACAGGTGAGAGGCAGTGTCACAGGTGGGGGGCAGCGGGACAGGTGGGAGACAGTGTCACAGGTGGGGGGCAGCGGGACAGGTGAGAGGCAGTGTCACAGGTGGGGGGCAGTGGGACAGGTGAGAGGCAGTGTCACAGATGGGGGGTAGTGGGACAGGTGGGAGGCAGTGTCACACACACATAGGGAAGCACCAGTCTTCCCAGCTCTCACCTGTCCAGCAGTTCCAGAAGGGGTAGCTGAGCCTGTGTCCCATCTCCACCAGGATCTCCAGCGGCAGCTGCAAGAAAGAGCTGGGGGGGCTTCTCCACCCTGCCCTTCTCCACCATGGGGCCCTTTGCTGGCACCAACTGGCCTCACCCATCCCACACAGCCAGGCGCACACTGATACCTAACCAGAGTGGAGCCTGCCTGACTGTAACCGCAGGCCCTGACCTGCATGCACAAAAGAGCAGGGCTCATCCACCTGACCGCCTCCATGGGGCCCTCCGACCTGGCACCTGACCTCACCCCACCCCCCACAGCGCCTGACAAGTGGGATCCGCCCACCTCTTCACCCTCCCCTGCATCCTGGCAGCCAGTCTGCTCTGACAGCAGCTGCCTCGTGCTAAAGATGGCCCGGCTTGTGACCTGTCGTCCGGGCCCCTGGGATGTCTCGAGCCCCTTACTTGTGTACCAGCTGTACCCCCTGATGGCGGCCCTGGCAGGCACAGTCAGGCAGTCAGGCACCGTCTGCCACTGTCTGAAAAAGAGACAGTCCAGTTAGCAGAGCAGGGTAGAGTGCTCAACTGAGCGGTAGCCAGGACAGGTGCGTCCCTGCAATGGAAATGGCAGCTGGTGGAAAATGAGATACACACATAAGTAAAAACAATAAGTAAAGTGAAACTGCGCTGGGGATGATGTTGTGATAAACAGGCCTATCACACAAAATAATAATGATTAATGTATATATCTAATTTTGATTCCAACACACCAGGTGTAAAAAACGATATATAAATGAATAAATAATAGTCCATAGGTTTGCAAAACATTAATGAAATCTTGTGTTATCTTCAAACCACCACCATAAATCCATGCACCACCAACACATAAAGTGCGTGCTTACCGGAAGGCAAGCTGTTATAAGCGAATACCCAGCCAGTGCCTTTATCCAGGGAGTATGTACCACCAGCTCAGAACAACTTGATTGGTAGAATGGTTTAGTACAGCAAAAACAACCAGGGAACTCAATCACTCATTTAATATGAGATACAGTAAAATCATTAGCATAACATCAGTATTGTGACATCATCATAAATTCGTACTACAAAAACCCAAGTAGACTCAAACGCTCTGATTGTACTTCCTATAACAACCAAATTCTATCATTTTTGCTGGCATCAATAGGAAACAACTTGCTTGCTTTGAATACTTAAAATGGTATTAGAGATTCAGCTTTAAAAAAACAAACAAAAAAAATAAAAAACAACAAACATGTTATACTTACCTGCTCTGTGCAGTGGTTTTGCACAGAGCAGCCTAGATCCTGCTTTTCTAGGGTGCCCTGTCGGCGCTCCTGTCTCCTCCCCTTGCCCAGTGCCCCAATAGCAAGCTGCTTACTATGAGGGCACTGGTGAATGCTCGCTCCCGAGCCCTGCTCTATGCGTCCATAAAACACCTAGAGCGCCTAGAGCGGTGGCTCAGCCCCGCCCGCCACTCTCCTCTGATTGGCTCAATGACTGTGATTGACAACAGTTGGAGCCAATGGCTCCCTCTGCTGTCGCAGCCAATGAGGAGAGGAAGTTCTGGGACAGCTGAGGCTCTCGTGCACATCGCTGGATCAAGAGGGAGCTCAGGTGAGTATTAGGGGGGCTGTAGGGAAGGGGGGGGGGGTGGAGCAGCACACAGAAGGTTTTTTACCTTCATGCATAGAATGCATGAAGGTAAAAAACACCTTCAATCTTTACAACCACTTTAAGTTTGAGCATGTCAAGAGTAATCATTTAGAAGGGTGGACTTTGACATGCAGTTAGAGAAAACCTTCACTCCCCTAAGTGACTTACAGCAGAACTGAAGTCCCACTTTGACGAACAGCAAGCAGGCAGGCTTGTATGGCAGAAGAGGCATGCACAGTCTTCTGCAATAAAATGCCCCCACCTGCCTGTTTACTGTCTTCTCCAACGATGTAAACTGAGCTGAGGAAAAATGCAGGTAAGTGCACCTAGTGTAAATGGGCCCTAAATTGAAAATCAGTGAAAAGAAATGAAAGAGACACAACAGGTGACAAGAGGGAAAACATGATTTTGCATCTTGAGTAGGTAATGACTTGTAAGAGGCTGCAGATTGCTTGAGGTGTGAGTGGGCTGCTCAAGGTACGAACTTGTTAAAGTTGAATCCAAAGTTCCTCAACTTTTTCCCTTCGGTTAAGAGCAAAATTTCGGAGTCTTTCTGCTTGTTTGACTACCAGGAGGATGCCTCGCAGCCCTGCAAAGTTCCATTTTTAGTTCACCGCCATAGGCCATTCCTCATCCTAATCAAGTTTGTCTTTCCATACCTCTCCAGTACAAGTTTTATGCCCCCGAAAACTGGCTTGGTTACTTATGGAGAAAAAGGAGTTTGTTGCTGCCATCTTCTGGGCAAGATTGACAACACACCATCTGAATTTCCACCCCTGAGGCTGGGCTCACTCTCTCCTATTTCCTTCACCCTCACTTGTTTATTTTCTTTTTTTAGGTCTTTTTTAGGCCCCTTTCATTACAGGTCCAAACAGCAGGAAATCTGTGAACAGATCCCCTGATGAATCAGAGTAAAATGGAAAGAATGTCATTTTTGTGACATCTGTGCCTTCTATAGTTTTTTTTATGCATTTTTTTAAACTGGAGTTTTACAGACCCATACTAGATCTACAGCGTGTAAAATAAGTATTGAATATGTCACCATTTTTCTAGGTAAATATATTTCTAAAGTGCTATTGATATGAATTATTCACCACATGTCGGTAACAACCCATGCAATCCTTACATACAAAGAAACCAAAACAAATAAGTTCAGAAATAAAGTTATGTGTAATAAAATGGAATGACACAGGGAAAAAGTGTTGAACACCTGAAGAAAGGGAGGTGCAAAAAGGCATGGAAAGCCAAGACACCAGCTGAAATCTATTAGTAATTAGAAAGCAATCCAGCCCCTTGTCGGTGCAAATTAATATCAGCTGGTTCAGTCTCAACTGATGGCTTATAAAAAAAGGTCTCTCATTATTAAGGTGTCACACAAGAAACATCTTATGATGGATAAAAGCAAAGAGCTCTCTCAAGACCTTCGCAACCTTATTGTTGCAAAACATACTGATGGCATTGGTTACAGAAGGATTTCTAAACTTCTGAATGTTCCAGTAAGCACTGTTGGGGCCATAATCCAGAAGTGGAATGAACATAATTTCATCATAAACTGGCCACAACTAGGTGCTCCTCACAAGATTTCTGACAGAGGAGTGAAAAGAATTATCAGAAGAGTTGTCCAAGAGCCAAGGACCACTTGTGGAGAGCTTGAGAAAGACCTGGAATTAGATTTTTAAAGAAAACAATAAGTAATGCACTCACCGCCATGGCCTGTATGCATGCTCACCACGTAAGACTCCATTGCTGAAGAAAAAGCATGTTAAATCTTGTTTAAAGTTTGCTGCACAACATTTAGACAAGCCTGTGAAATACTGGGAGAATATATTCTGGTCAGAGACCAAAATTGAACTCTTTGGATGCCATAATACATATGTAGCGGTACCCCCGTGGGGGCTACTAATTAACGCTATACCCCACTGGCTACCCCGACTCCTCTCTTACCTCTGACACCTTGGTTTCCATTCTGCAATGTGACGTTAGCAATGAGAAACTCACACAGTATCACTGAACCACTCAGAAAAGTTTACTAGAATAATCAATGGAACACACTGAAGAGCATGAATAAACACAAATTATAATTGACAATTGTTATCACTTAATGTACATATACAGAACTTATAACCTTATATTCACCTTAAGGAGTATATGTGAACAGGTGCACAGAGGGATAAGTATATTAAATACCTTCCCACTGAGGCCTCAACACACAGACCAAAATGCAGTATATATTCTTTACATTCAAAAGCACAGTGTAAAGTCTAGCATATACTCAATGGCTCCCCCTAGGCTATATTTCAGAGTTCAATTTATAAGTAGAGCAGCAATGCTTGGTAAAAGAGGAAGATGATGAAAGTTCTTTCAACTCCGGATATCTTCAGCTAGCCTGATGTTTAAACTGCAGTATTTGTAATCCACAAAGACAAAGGAAAAGAAATGACTGTAGAACACACGATATGCTGATGACTGCTTAACTGAAGAAATATCACCACTTGTAGATTCCTCCTTACATGTGAGTTCAATACAGTTCTGACCTTACAGCGCAGGGGAAAAAGACAAGGCCCCAAAGTCCAGCTGTATGATGCCTGTGAAGAAGTAGATTCACCTCCTTGGAATTACAAGTCTCACAAGCAGTCCGTAGAAAGAACTCCCTCAGCAGTACTGTACTCTCTACTGGAATGGCCAGGTGCCCTCTCATCACAATGAACTCCAATGGCTGTGAGGCTCCATCCGGAATCCCCTCCTGGTGTCTCCTCTGGTGAAGATAACACCGCCGCGCCGTGCTGCAACTCCCGATGTGCTGAAGTGCAGGGGCTTCCAGTTGCTCTGAAGTGCAGGCCGATCCGCTTGCTAGGATAGCAAGGCTATACTCCAACATCCCTCAGAGGCGGGCAAACCGGCTCTCCGCTGTATAGGCCGCAGTCTCTCACTCCTGGTCACACACAGACCTCCTGCTGGCAGGTGTTTTTTATCACTCCTCCCAGCAGGCAGTTCTGCGCGCTTTGCATTGTCTGTCATGTAGTTCAGAGCTGATCCAGCTAACAGAGTCACTTCCTCCTCCAAACTACATCTCCCACAATACTTTGCTGCATCCCTCCTTCAGTGTAAGGGAAAAATCCTAACAGAGTTCAGCAGACACCAGAGGGAGTCAAACTAATTTGAAACAACAACAAACTGTTCAACTATAATAACTATAGTAGCAAGCCCTTGGCTACACACTCCCCCCACTTAAACTGTTTGGTCCCCAAAGACATAAATATTACCCACTTCAGCTTGCTGCAAAGGAAAGAATGAATTATTGATGATTTTTTTTCTTTCACTAACCACAATCCAAATCTAGAAAATACTGGCACACTTCTGGGTTTCTTTGGAACCATCTATACACACTATCAGTTAGTTCAAAATCAGTCTTTGAACAGGCCAGGGCAATTTCCATGTCCCACCCATTGGTGTCAGAGAGTAGAGAAGAGTCGCCCCCTACCCAATTAACAGTGGGAGTGTAGCATCAAGAGCTGATCTGTGAATGGCATGAATAAGTTCTTCAGAGCTCTCTCCCAGTGTGTCATAAGTGAGTCTCTTGGGAGGGTGCACATCCTGCCTTAACCGCATTGGCAAACATGTTCCAGCAGCCTGTGTCAAATCTTTGGTTGTTTCATTAGCACTAGTCTGAACATCCAATTTCGGGGAAAGGTTTTCACTTGCAATTTTAGAAGCTGATGAAGGTTCACCAACATCAAGTATTGGTAACAATTCACTAGAGAAGTCTATCAAGTCCTTAGTCTATTGTTTAGGGACAACTCCTTCGGCCTTGGGTTTGTCCACTCCCTCAAAAGGTGGCAATGTCTTGAAATCTGGTCCAAGGGACCTACGAATCATCTTATTTGTCTCCATTGGCTGTTGAGGTACCATTTTAGCTGTTTCTTTTGGCCGTTGAGGTACCATCTTAGCTGTTTATTTTTGTCGCGCTGGCAATGCTCTATAAGCTTCCATCCTTTTTTCCATCCTCTTCAAAGGGCTAGCTATTGAGTTGTCTTCGGCAGACCACAACCAGAAAGGCACATTCACCATCTCATCCTCCTCCTCCTCTTCTTCTTCAATCCTTCTTCTTCCTGGTGAGGACACTGGACTAGAAACTCGGGAATATACATAATCTTCTCCAAATTCTTCATCTTCTTCATCCGTCATATCAACTACAGTCAACACTTCCTTTTGTGAGCGTGTTTGAGGTGAAGTTTGCTTTGGGGAAGGCTGTAGAGGTGCTTGAGGCACCCTCACTGCATCCGATAGTGGTAACAAGTGATTCCTGTGCCACATCTTCAAAGGTCCCTTCTCTCCATCAGGTCTGATCTAGTACACGGGCAAGCCAGGGAGTTGTTTACACACAACATAGGGCTGTGCCCTCTAACGATCCGCCAACTTATGGTTTCCTGGTACCCCTAGATTTTTTAGTAACACTCAGTCACCCGGTTGCAAGTCCTGGATCTTTACTCTTAAATCAAAGTTTTGTTTATTCTGAGATTCTCTGGTAGAAGCATGCTCCATAGCTTTTTCATAGGGTTGTCGTACGTTTTTCCGCAATCTGTCCACATAACCCTTATGTGATGTTAAAGGGGTGTCATCAAGGGAGGTGCCAAAAGCCAAGTCAGCAGGAAGACGAGCCTCTCTCCCAAACATGAGGCAATAGGGGGAGTAACCAGTAGCATCACTCTCTGTGCTATTGTAAGCATGCACCAGTGCTGCTATATGATTACCCCAATGCTGTTTCTTTTCTGGGGGTAGAGTTCCCAACATGTTTAGCAAAGTCCGATTGAATTGTTCAGGTTGAGGGTCTCCTTGAGGGTGATACGGTGTAGTACAAGACTTCTTGATACCCAATAGGGCACACAGCTGATGGACTAATCGGCTCTCAAAGTTTCTTCCTTGGTCTGCATGGATTCGTACGGGTAGCCCATAGTGCATGAAAAACGTCTCCACGAGCACCTTAGCCACAGTGCTGGCCTTCTGATCTTTAGTAGGATAAGCTTGTGCATAGCGGGTGAAGTGATCGGTCAAAACCAAGATGCTGTTTCTTCCACCTGTATCGGGCTCCAGGCACAGAAAGTCAATGCAAACCAGATCTAATGGCTCCTGGCTCTGTAATTGACCCATTGGGGCGGCCCTAACTGGCAAAGTTTTCTGCTGGATACAAGTCAGACAGGAGTGACAGTAACTCTCTACCTCTCCTCTCATATTGACCAATAAAATCTGTCTCTAATCAAGCGAAATGTCCTTTCTGTTCCTAAGTGGCCATGGTCATCATGTAAGGACATTAGGACAGTAGGACAATGTTTTTTTGGGATAAACAGCTGCCACCTCTCCTCCTTGTCTCCAGACGGCAACGCCTGTATAACACTCCATCTCTGGTTTGCAACTGGTCCCACTCTCTGTACAGAGTCTTCGCTCCCTTTATGGGGCTTTTCAGCAACAGTCCAGGATCCTGCTTGTTCAAAGTCTGCAGCACCAAATGACCCCATGGGTCCTGCTCTTGGTCTCTCTTCAAATCTCTCTTTGTCAGTTGGGGTAAGCCTTCTCCTCTCACCTGTGTCAATCCACAGTAGCGTCTTGGTATCCCAGATGGGTGAACCCCAATGTATTCAGCAGCCACTCCTCCTTTCATCTTCTGGTCCAGGCCCTGACACAAGGCTCGCACTCCTTCTTCAGTTACATAAGCCCATCCTTCTGAGTCTTCCTCCTTCCTATGAGGCCTGCGGGACAAGGCATCAGCATCTTGGTTCCCAACTCCGGGCCGGTACTTCAAACTAAACCGAAAACCTGCCAAAGCTGCTAACCACCTGTGTCTTGTGGCATCCAGTTTTGCCGAAGTTAAGATGTAAGTTAAGGGATTGTTGTCAGTCTTGACAATGAACTCAGCTCCATACAAATAGTCTCTCAACTTATCCACCACAGTCCACTTGAGTGCCAAAAATTCCAATTTATGGACGGGGTAATTCTTCTCCGATGGGGTAAGGCTTCTACTCACAAACGCCACCGGTCTCAATCCTCCATTTTGTTCCTGATACAGTACTCCTCCCAATCCTTCTCTACTAGCGTCCACATGCAACTCATAGGCCAGGCCAGTGTCAGCGTAGGCCAAAACTGGGGCCTCTGTGAGACTCTTCTTCAACTGCCAAAACACTTTTTCACATGGAGCGGTCCATTGGCTTTGGACAGACTCTCCTTTCTTGTGAGCACCACTCTTCCTGGGTTTGACTCCATCTTCTCCTTCTCCCGTGACCGCTTGCAACAGCTCATTAAGGAGCCGAGCAATCTTAGCCAAGTTGGCCACAAATCGATTGTAATAGGAGCATAAGCCCAGGAAAGATCTGAACTCGGTTACAGTTCTTGGTCTGGGCCAGGTGGTGACAGCCTCCAGCTTTTGGGGATCTGTGGTGACTCCAGACAATATGGCCCAAATAGGTGGCAGAGGTTCTGTAGAACTAACATTTTTCCAGTGACAACTTCAGTCCTTCCTCGTGGAGGCAGGAGAATACCTTTTCTAGTCGAGTTTCGTGCTCTTCCATTGTCTTCCCAAACACAATGATGTCATCCAAATATACCAGTACTTCTACGAGGTTCATGTCTCCTACTGTCCTTTCCATCAAACGTTGAAAGGTTGCAGGAGCCCCCGACAAGCCCTGAGGCATCAACTGAACTTGTAGAATCCTAACGGGCATATGAATTCCATCTTCTCCTGATCTTCCGGGTGCATAGGAATCTGATAATACCCACTTTTCAAGTCAAGCACACTAAAATAATTAGCTCCAGTAAGGCACTGCAAAGCATCTTTGATACAGGGTGTGGTGTACTGGCCCGGGATGGTGCGCCGATTCAGGGTCCGTTAGTCGATACACATACATAACGAACCGTTTTTCTTTCTTACTACCACAATGGGGGATACATAGGGACTCCGAGATTCCTGAATGACTCCTGACCTTTTCAACTCTGCCAACTGCTCTCTTAAGTCTTCCAGGTCAAAGAGAGGTACTCTCCTGGCCCGCTCTCGGAAGGATTTGTCTTCCTGAAGCCTAATTCTATGTTGGGCACTTCTTGCACATCCCACATCAAAATCGTCATTGCAAAACAGCCTCTCCCATCTCATCAGTTGAGACTTCCGCACATCGCTGAAACTCCATCTGTAACTGTTGGCCATTCTTCAAATCCTTGGCTTCTTTGGGGAGTACAGGGGTGGTGGAACTCTCCTGCCCCACCAGCATACGGGCTCCCAATGTAACAGGCTGATCAGTCACATTCTTCAAGCAGATGGGCACTTTCCTTCCTGTTTTGAACAGGTCTCTGGTAGGAACCAGCTCAGGGACCATTTCTAGTCCAGCTGCCCTGGGTTGCTCATTCGTCTCCAGCACCACAAAGAGGCCCAGTGGGTCCCAAGTCAACTTAATGGTGGCCATCACATGAGCAACTTCCCCCGGCTGTAGTACCCTTTCTTTGGTCTCCAACTTCCACAACCACCCCACTCCTCTTTTAGGGGCCTTCTTCTCTCTTGCCACTCGCCGTCAAGCTTTCAGTAACAGCAGGTGAACCTTGTTCTTGGTGGATCCATCTTCACTCAGTACTGATGATAACAGTCTTCTCACTAAGTCGGTATTGGTTCCCACCAATATGGAATTTCGCCCGGCGGTGGTCTGGGACACACGACAGCCAAGGTGTCGAAAGCCTCTTCTTTTCCAACAGCTGCTGGCCCAAAGGATATCTGGATAGGAATGTAGCCATCATATGGGCATCTAGCAGTTCCCCAGATCTCGAGCTCTTCCAGCTTGCGTAAGGGAAGGTGGCTCAGATGTTTGTCATAGAAATCCCGGTATAATAAAGTGACCTGGGCCCCTGTGTAGTAAAGCTTTGGTATAGACGCCTTCTATTTGCACAGGCACAATCGGGACAGCCCCACTAACTTTTCTGGGAAACTGGCAGCAGTATCCCGAGTGCAGTTTAGATTACAGTTCCTTTCCTTTAATGCACTCTGTGGGGACCTAGCAGTGACCCTAGGTGGTGTCGCCAGACCGCTTTTGTTTGGGCCAGACTGACAAACTTTCTTAGGGGTGTTCTGGTAGGACCTGACTGTGGCCCTAGGTGATGGTGAAGCATTGACCCTCTGTGCCTGGCTCCCTGACCCCGATGCCGGGTTACTTGACTGTGGGGTTGTCAGAGTGATCGGGCCACTCTTTCCTTCTGCGGCCTCATTCGTGTCCTTCTCTTCCTTTGTTTCCTGGAGCTCTGTTTCTCATCTCTGTTCTCAGTTGGCTCCCTCACTGAGACCCCCTGGAGTTTCCCGCCGGCTGGTCTTTCAGCAAATTCTGTAATATCTTCCCCAACTCCTCCAACAGTTCAGCATTCACTTTTCTTTGTGGACACATTCACTTTCCTTTGTGGGCTTTTAAGTGTCTTGGATCACCACACTTGTAGCACTTCTGAATGCCGTCCGCTCAGCCTGAGCTTTGGCCTGTGCTTCCATCACATGTAACAAAGCTTGTTGTACCTGTTCTTGAACTTGAGGTCCATTTTCTAATGACTTGACGTGAGTAACTTTTGGGGTGGATTGCACTACAGAGGTCTTAGTGTGCTCCCCCCACTCAGATTCTTCATTGCTCTCCACCACGCTGGCATCCACCTGAACTGATTGTGCGATTATCTTCTCACTCTTCTGCAGTGTCCTTACTGCGAGTCGAGCCTCCTGATTCTTTTCATGCAGGAGAGTCTCCTCTTCTCTCCCATAAGCTTGGGTTAAGAATGGGCCTCTCGGGTACACTTCAAGAGCAATCGGAGCACGATAGGATGGTTTGGCCTGGCTCCTTGTAGGATCCAATCCAATCGGACTCTGTCCGCCTCCCGGGGGTCGATACCTTTTTTAAGATGATCTGGTGCAGAATTTGATCCACTCGGGCAATATATTCAGAAACTTCTCTCCCCTCCACTGGTGGGTATGCTCAAACTTGTACATCAGATAAAGTAGCTTCTCTACCCTTCCATAAACTGCGTAGAGAGCCTTGATATAGTCCATGGCCTCACAATCCAGTTTCCCCCTCTTTAAGCTTCTCTCGCTGATACGCTGTCTTTCCACTGTTCCTGACACATTCTACTCCTCTATGGCTTGCATAGCCTGATCCATGCAGCTATCAAATTCTTCTTTCCCATCAGGTCTGGGGACACAGCCTGAGATGGTTGGTAACCTCCGATATCCCTGATTGGCGGACTTGTTGTGACTCTGTATCAGGCTGTTAACTAGGTGACTCATGTCTAGATAGAATGAAGCAGGAGGCATCCCTGCCATTGGGCTTCCTGCTGCTGGACCGGTTGCATTTAGACTATCGGCAGTTGGACTGCATGCAACAGGGCTCCCTGGTGGTGACCCAGGGGACTTCTCACCAGTCTCCTCCGGCACATGTACTGGGATCACATGGCCACCCAAGCCTTCGGCTAGGCTCACAACCTTCTTTTGGAGCTCTGCCCAAATACTCTCTTTCCATTCTAGAAGGACATAGGTACAATCTTCCTCCAAGTCATGTCTCAGGTTCAAGTGGTAGGACCCCTGTTCTGGGACAGCCTTTCTCATCAACAGCAGTACCTCTCTATCAAACCACCGGACTCCTGGTAGCCTCAGAACCATAGTTTGTTTCAACCGGCTCCCATACTCCTGGCTGCACTCGGTGGCAGTGGCTGAGTCCACGACTTCTTCCACCCTGGACGCATCAACTGATCTGCTCGGGTACCCCAGATGGGATAAATCGGTGGAATCTCCAAATGTAGCGGTACCCCCATGGGGGCTGCTAATTAACTCTATACCCCACTGGCTACCCCGACTCTGCAGATCCTCTCTTACCTCTGACACCTTGGGTTCCATTCTGCAATGTGACGTTAGCAATGAGAAACTCACACAATAGCACTGAACCACTCAGAAAAGTTTACTAGAATAAGTAATGGAACACAATGAAGAGCATGAATAAATGCAAATTATAATTCACAATTGTTATCACTTAATGCACATATACAGAACTTGTAACCTTATATTCACCTTAAGGAGTATATGTGAACAGGTGCACAGAGGGATAAGTACTCAATATCTTCAAAACATATATTAACCACTTCAGCCCCGGAGGATTTGGCTGCTCAATGACTGGAGCATTTTTTACAATTTGGCACTGCGCTGCTTTAACTGGTAATTGCGCAGTCATGCAATGATGTGCCCAAACGAAATTTGCGTCCCTTTTTTCCCACAAATAGAGCTTTCTTTTGATGGTATTTGATTGCCTCTGTGATTTTTATTTTTTGCGATATAAACGGAAAAAGACCGAAAATTTTGAAAAAAAAATGATATTTTCTACTTTTCATTATAAAAAAAATTTAATAAATTCAATTTTAGTCATTAATTTAAGCCAAAATGTATTCAGCTACATGTCTTTGGTAAAAAAAATGTCAATAAGCGTATATTTATTGGTTTGTGCAAAAGTTATAGCGTCTACAAACTAGGGTACATTTTCTGGAATTTACTCAGCTTTTAGTTTATGTCTGCCTATCTCATTTCTTGAGGTGCTAAAATGGCAGGGCAGTACAACCCCCCCCCCCAAATGACCCCATTTTGGAAAGTAGACACCCCAAGGAAATTGCTGAGAAGCATGTTGAGCCCATTGAATATTTAAAATTTTTTGTTAGTTGTCACTAAATGATCTATTGCTCAAACATGCCATGGGCATATGTGAAATTACACCCCAAAATACATTCTTCTGCATCTCCTGAGTATGGGGATACCTCATGTGTGAGACTTTTTTGGAGCCTAGCCGCGTAAAGCCCCCGAAAACCAAGCACTGCCTTCAGGATTTCTAAGGGTGTAAATTTTTGATTTCACTCCTCTCTACCTATCACAGTTTCAAAGGCCATAAAATGCCAACATAGTACAACCCCCCCCCCAAATGACCCCATTTTGGAAAGTATACACCCAAAGATATTTGCTGATAGGCATGTTGAGTCCATGGAATATTTTATATTTTGCTACAAGTTGCGGGAAAACGACAATTTTTTTTTTTGCACAAAGTTGGAAAGTAGACACCCCAAGGAAATTGCTGAGAAGCATGTTGAGCCCATTGAATATTTTAATTTTTTGTTAGTTGTCACTAAATGATCTATTGCTCAAACATGCCATGGGCATATGTGGAATTACACCCCAAAATACATTCTGCTGCTTCTCTTGCATACGGGGATACCACATGTGTGAGACTTTCTGGGAGCCTAGCCGTGTACAGGACCCTGAAAACAAAGCACCACCTTCAGGCTTTCTAAGGGAGATTTCACTTCCCCACTACCTATGACAGTTTTGGAGGCCATGAAATGACAAGATAGCACAAACCCCCCTCTCAAATGACCCCATTTTGGAAAGAAGACACTTCAAGCTCTTTGAAGGGGGGGGGGGTGCTATCTTGGCATTTTATGGCCTTCGAAACTGTGATAGGTAGTGAGGAGTGAAATCAAAAATTTACACCCTTAGAAATCCTGAAGCAGTGATTGGTTTTCGGGGTCCTGTACGCAGCTAGGCTCCAAAAAAGTCTCACACATGAGGTATCCTTGTACTCAGGAGAAGCAGCAGAATGCATTTTGGGGTGTAATTCCACATATAACCATGCCATGTTTGAACAATATATAATTTAGTGACAACTTTGTGAAAAAAAATGTAATTTTCCCGAAACTTGTGGCAAAATATAAAATATTCCATGGACTCAACATGCCTATCAGCAAATAGCTTGGGGTGTCTACTTTCAAAAAAGGGGTCGTTTTGGAGGGGGGGGGGGGTTGAACCTTATGCACAACATTTAGAAGCTTATGTCACACATCACCCACTCTTCTAACCACTTGAAGACAAAGCCCTTTCTGACACTTTTTGTTTACATGAAAAAATATTTTTTTTTTGCAAGAAAATTACTTGCAAAACAAAGTAACATTACAGTATAACAGTAAGACTTACCATACCTGCAAAGCAAATACAATAAAACATTGCAATCTGTGCCTAAAAAAATATATGCCGAAGCATGGGGGCAATCCGCCCCTAATGTCAGAAGCAAATCACTCCTACACCCCTGCCCCCATGCTTTGGCATATATGCTCTTTTTTTTAACTGTGGTGGTGAAATCACCTCTGACAGCACTGGAGTCACAGCTTTATGTATCGTGGGAGCAAACGCTGTTGCTGTCAAGATAAATAAACCCGCGCTACAGCTGAATGGCATACCTGCTACGCAAATGATGGTTCACAATAAAACAAACATTACAGTATAACATACCATACCTGCAAAGCAAATACAATAAAACATAGTAAAAATAAAACAGAGAGAGAACAATAGATATAGAACAATAGTGAGAGGACAGTAGAGAGCGAACATAAGAGAGAGAACAATAGAGAGAGAGAAGAAAAATACAACCACACTATTTTTGGGTTTTTGTTTTTTATTTTTTTTTTGTGTTTTTGTGTGGTTTTTTTTTTTTTGTTTTTTTTTTTTTCACTTTTTTCACTTTTATAAAAACTGTAAACTGAACGTTGCAGATTAGGGTCTCTCAAAATGTGATGGCCATCACATCTTTCGAGACCCTGTGTACGTGTGCCTAGGACTGTGTGGTGCTGTACCCTGCACCAATACTCAACTAGTGTGTGGTAGCATTTGAAACAGTCACCGATGCAGAGACCAGGTTGGTGAGGACAGGAGGGACAATAAAAGCATGTCCGCGTTTGCTGCAGACCCAACATCTTTTTTGGGCTGTTCTTTGGGTAGGGGTACTAGGGAGGACATAAGGAAAATGCCCTTCATGCAGCCGGCTCACTGCATTTGGATTGGGAAGTTGGGCCAAAGCACCGTCTGGAAACAGAAGGGCTCTGACGATCTCTTCCTGGAAATTAAGGAAGGATCCAGTCCGTCCTGAAGATTTGTATAGCACAAATGCGTTCAGCAGAGCCAATTGAAATAAATATACAGACAATTTTTTGTACCAGCATCTGGCCTTACGGGTAATTAGGTACGGCTCCAACAACTGGTTGTTGAGGCCCACCCCTCCCATATTAAGGTTGTATTCGTGCACACAGAGGGCTTTCTCCACAACACCAGTCACCATAGGAATTTGGACTGCGGTGTCTGCATGAAGTGAGGACAGAGCGAAAACATTCCGTGAATCCCTCCACTTCACTGCTAACAAATTATTACACCTCAAGCAGGCTCTCTCCCCCGACTAAGACGGGATTCTACAAGCCATTGGGGGAAGCCCCTGCGATTAGATCGCACGGTGTCACATGCACCAGTTCCATAGTCAAAAAGGTGACCAAAAAGTGGCATGCTCATGTAATAATTGTCCATGTACAAGTGGTACCCCTTTCCGAATAAGGGTGACACCAAGTCCTGCACTATCTTACCAGCACTCCCTATGTAGTTTGGGCAGTTCTCCGGCTCTAAGTGACTATCTTTGCCCTCGTAAACCATAAAACTATATGTATAGCCTGTTGCCCTGTCACAGAGCTTATACATCTTGACCCCGTATCTGGCACGCTTGCTGGGAAGATACTGTTTGATAGACAAGCGGCCAGAAAACGTAATCAGGGACTCATCAACGCAGACAACTTGATCGGTAGTAAACAAGGCTGCAAAAACATTGGTTGAAGTGGATTACGAGGGGCCAAATTTTGTAGAGACAATCAAATCCAGGGTAACCCCAAGGACGACAAAGTTCATTGTCGCTGAAGTGCATGAACCGCAAGATCTGCTCGTGTCGTGTCCTGGTCATGGAGGCAGAGAACACGGGCATATGGTGAATTGGGTCAGTGGACCAGTATGACCGCAGCTCACTCTATTTAGTTATGCCCATGAGGAGGGATAGGCCCAGAAAGGTCTTAAATTCGGAAACCCGTAATTGGTTTCCAGTCTCTGGCAAGGGTCGAATGGGGATTAGTGGCGATTAATTGACCAGCATACAAACATTGCTTTGGTCCACAATTGATCTATAGAGATCTTCAGTGAAAAACATCGAATAAAAATCAAGTGACGTAAAATCAACTGTTTCCACCTGAATTCCGGGTTGGCCAGTGAATGAGGGAAGTACATGTGCTGCAGAAGTGGTGGGCTCCCAATTAGCGAAGGCAGCAGGAAGGGCACAATGGGCTCAACGGGCCTGTGTTTGTCTTCTTCTTGGTGGCAGCGGGACACTACTCGTGCTTGCCACCTCGCCAGCTTAAACTGCACTCATGGGACTCGCCACGTCACCAAGTGTTACTGCAGTGCTGGATGTATGACCAGGATGTACTAGGCCGCTGGTGCTTTCCAATTCACCAGAAGGAATAGCGGTGCTAGTACTGGCTCTCTGCTACAGACGAGGGACCTGCGGTTCTTGCACCTCAAGGACAGCAGAATGGGGTCTGGTACACCTGACTTTGGCAGTGACCACAACTCCGTCGTCAGAGCTATCTGTCAGTTTGCCGCTGCTGTCTACAGGTTCGTATTCTGAGCCTGAATCTGAGAGATGAGTGACTTCCTCTTCACTATCTGTCATGCTCAGAAACGTGTAAGCCTCCTCACTAGTGTGCCTTTAATTTGACATTTTGGTCTCTAAATTTACTGGTACACTAGTGAGACTCACAAGAAAATAAGCACCTGACTGTCAGCGACTGCTTCAAATGCTGCAAAAAAACCTTTTAGCATTCGCAGGGATCAGGCTTGACTCTGCAAACGCTGCAGTTATGTGTTTTATGTTTTTGTAAGTGACAGTGATTGATTGATACTGCACTTGGGTGGGCTGTGCTGGGCGGAGGGGCTAAACGCAGGTGCTATCAGGTGTCTCGGCTGATCCCGCTAACACTGCATTTTTAGGAACCCTAAACTGCTAGAGATGCTAGTATAGATCTGATCAGATATCGATCCGTTCAGACACTATACTACTAAAGGGAGGTGTATGGTGCGTGCGTGGGTGTTAGCGCTACTGCCACTAATCTGACACTGCCTGGGGCGATGCAGACCCTATCTGATGCTAAAACCTAACTTTGATCACCCACCTGGTGATCAGGGGGTTAAACCTTTATTGGGTAATATACAGCAGGTGCCCTGGCGCTATAAAAAATAAACTAGCTAAACTGCGTCACTCATGACACCTATACAGTGATCACTGGTGACAGGGGGTGATCTAGAGGTTAAGCCTTTATTATGGGGGGTCCCTAGACCTATCTGGGCCTAAGACTAATTACCCTAACACTGATTTTTGTCACTAATGACACCAGTACAGCTATCAAAAAAAAAATCTGAATGCTGCACTGAGTGACACAGTGACAGGGGGTGAAGGGGTTAACTGGGGTGGGTGATTGGGGGGTGAAATATGTGCCTACGTGACCTGGTGTAAGTGTAGTGTTGGTGCGCTTACTCTGGAATGTCATCTCTACTCGGTCTGGAACGGAAAAGACCGACACGAGGAGAGATGACATCACTTCCCCTGTCAGTGTTTACAGTTACACGACAGGGGAAAGATCTAATTCGCCACGACCGATCACCAGGTCCAGGGCAGACTTCATTGGCCTGGAGACTGATCAGTTCCTGATCTAATCTGATCGTCGCGGCCGGCAGGGAGGGCACTTGACTTATTGCTTTGCGCAGCCGGGCCAACCTGCCGCAGTATAACTGCGGCGGCTGGTCCGGAACCGCTTAAATACCTTCCCACTGAGGCCTCAACACACAGACCAAAATGCAGTATATATTCTTTACATTCAAAAGCACAGTGTAAAGTCTACCATATACTCAATGACTCCCCCTAGGCTATATTGCAGAGTTCAACTTATAAGTAGAGCAGCAATGCTTGGTAAAAGAGGAAGATGATGAAAGTTCTTTCAACTCCGGATACCTTCAGCTAGCCTGATGTTTAAACTGCAGTATTTGTAATCCACAAAGACAAAGGAAAAGAAATGACTGTAGAACAAACGATATGCTGATGACTGCTTAACTGAAGAAATATCACCACTTGTAGATTCCTCCTTACATGTGAGTGCAATACAGTACTGACCTTACAGCGCAGGGGAAAAAGACAAAGCCCCAAAGTCCAGCTGTATGATGCCTGTGAAGAAGTAGATTCACCTCCGTGGAACTACAAGTCTCACCAGCAGTCTGTAGAAAGAACTCACTCAGCAATACTGGTGCTCAGTCTGAAGCTGTGGAACTTGGTGTAAGTGGAGCTGGAATAAGTGGGAGTTAAAAAAACAGAGTTAGAGTGTACAAGTCTTGCTGTTTGTTTGCTGTTTGTTTGCTGTTTGCTTGCTGTTTGTTTGCTGTTTGCTGTTTGTTTGCTGTTTGTTTGCTGTTTGCTGTTTGCTGTTTGCTGTTTGTTTGCTGTTTGTTTACTGGGTTGCATTTTTGGGGCTTTTCCTTTTAGTTTTTAATTTGCCTTTTGCTGTCACTTTTTAAATAGCTTTTTTTTTTTTTTTTTCCTCTGGTTCCATCAATTAAGGGGTGTGGTTAATTGCTCACAGGTGCCTATTTAACTGGTTGTAGGACTCAGTCTGAGCGTGCTCAGTCTGAAGCTGTGGAACTTGGTGTAAGTGGAGCTGGAATAAGTGGGAGTTAAAAAAACAGAGTTTAAAACAGGAGGTTATAACAGGGGTCATAGTACCTGTGTAGTGTGAGTATTGTGTGTGGATCGTTAGTACTTGTGTATTGTGTACTGTATACTTGTGTATTGCGAGTGCACGTAGGTCTGTGAGTACCTGTGTATTGTCTTGTTGTGTACCTGTGTATTGTCTTGTTGTGTACCTATGTATTGTCTTGTTATGTACCTGTGTATTGTCTTGAGTATTAGTGCCAGGAAGCTAGCTGTTAGGTAATTTGGACAGGGTAAAATCCCCAAATCCTCACTATATTCAATAGGTACGATGCCCGGCGGGTGTGGAGAGGCGACTCTTTGTACATCTTGCCGCATGTATGCGTTCCTTGATCATCCGATCGAGGGCGAATACTGCTGTGCAAAATGTAAGCACATTGTTTCCCTGGAAGCCCAGGTTCTGAATCTGGGGAAGCAACTGTCAGCACTGAGAAGTCCCTCCATACTAAAGGTGAGCCAGGAACGTACACGGCAGGTGCTGGCAGGGGCCAGCACAGAGGCAGGTGGAGACAAAGAGGTGCAGGCACTAGCAAAGAGTAGATGGGTGACAGTCAGGAGGGGTAGAGGGGGAAGTGCCAGAGAGGCCGATCCAGGACTGGAGCATCCCAATAAGTACGCTCCATTGAGTGACATTGGTGAAACCAGTCAGGGACCAGCACTGCTGGAGATGAGGGACTCTCCTAGCTGCCAGGGGAAGAACTCCTCCAGTGAGAGTGGGGGGGCAGCAAAGGGAAAGGAAAGACAGATTCTGGTGGTAGGGGACTCAATTCTTAGAAGGACAGAGAGGGCAATCTGTAACCAAGACCTGAAGCGCCGAACAGTATGTTGTCTACCGGGCGCTCGGGTTCGGCACATCACGGATCTTGTGGACAGATTACTGGGAGGGGCTGGGGAAGACCCGGCTGTCATGGTGCACGTTGGCACCAATGACAAAGTCAGAGGCAGATGGAGTGTCCTAAAGAACGATTTTAGGGATTTAGGTGCTAAATTGAGGAAAAGGACCTCCAAGGTAGTGTTCTCAGGAATACTACCGGTACATCGAGCCACACCAGAAAGGCAGAGGGAGATTAGGGAAGTAAACAAGTGGCTGAAGAGCTGGTGTAGTAAGGAGGGGTTTGGGTTCCTGGAGGACTGGGCCGACTTCTCAGTCAGTAACCGGTACTATAGAAGGGACGGACTTCACCTAAATGAGGAGTGTGCAGATCTGCTGGGAATGAAGATGGCCAAAAAGTTAGAGGGGTTTTTAAACTAGGCGATGGGGGGGAGGGTCCAGAGACAGTGATAGCCAGCGTGGAAGATATTCCAGAGGGTAGTATTGGGGGCATTAGTGGTAGGTTAACCAAAGCACAAAAACACAAGGTGAGTATAGTAGCAAGTCCTAGTTGCAATCTTGAAACACCCAATACAAGGACAATATGCGACCGGTCTAAACTATGTGGCATGTTCACTAATGCCAGGAGCATGGCGGACAAGATGGGTGAACTAGAGATACTGTTGTACAAGGAGGATTTGGATTTTGTGGGAATTTCAGAGACCTGGTTCAACAGCTCTCATGATTGGCTGGCAAACATTCAAGGGTATACCCTATACCGCAAGGATAGAGAGGGTAAAAAAGGGGGAGGGGTATGCCTATATATCAAGAATAATGTACAAGTGAATGTGAGAGATGACATCACTGAGGGAGCTAGGGAGGAGGTGGAATCTTTATGGGTAGAGCTCCAAAGGGATGAAGCTAAGGGGAAAATAATACTGGGAGTATGCTATAGGCCCCCTAACCTGAGGGAGGAAGTGTTATCATAATGGGGGATTTTAATTATCCAGACATAGACTGGGCGGAGGGAACCACGCATTCATTTAAGGCTCGCCAGTTCCTTAATGTCTTGCAGGACAATTTTATGGGTCAGATGGTAGACGCACCAACTAGAAATAAAACATTACTGGATCTACTGATTACCAACAATACAGACCTGATCACAGATGTGGAAATACGGAGCAATTTAGGTAACAGCGATCACAGGTCAATTAGTTTCAGTATAAATCACACAAATAGGAAACATGAAGGGAACACAAAGACACTGAATTTCAAAAGAGCCAACTTCCCTAAACTACAAACCTTGCTAAAAGGCATAAATTGGGATAAAATATTAGGAACAAAGAATACGGAGGAGAGATGGGTTTGCTTTAAGAGCATATTAAATAAGGGCATTAGCCAATGTATCCCATTGGGTAATAAATTTAAAAAAGCAAACAAAAATCCTGGATGGCTTAACTCCAATGTAAAAATGCATATAAAAGCAAAGGAGAAGGCCTTCAAAAAATACAAGGTTGAGGGATCATCCTCAGCATTCAGACTTTATAAAGAATGCAATAAGAAATGTAAGGGTGCAATTAGGACGGCTAAGATAGAACATGAAAGACACATAGCGGAGGAGAGCAAAAAAAATCCCAAGAAATTCTTTAAGTATGTAAACAGTAAAAAAGGGAGGACAGACCATATTGGCCCCATAAAGAATGAGGAAGGACATCTGGTTACAAAGGATGGGGAGATGGCAAAGGTATTGAATTTATTCTTCTCCTCAGTCTTCACGAGTGAATCGGGGGGCTTCAGTAACCAAAACTGCAGTGTTTATCCTCATGACACAACACAGGAAGCACCTACATGGTTAACAGAGGACGGAATTAAAATTAGACTTGAGAAACTTAACATTAATAAATCACCGGGACCAGATGGCTTGCATCCGAGGGTACTTAGGGAACTCAGTCAGGTGATTGCCAGACCGTTGTTCCTAATTTTTACAGACAGTCTATTGACTGGAATGGTACCAGCTGATTGGAGAAAAGCCAATGTAGCACCAATATTTAAAAAGGGCCCAAAAAACATCCCTGGGAATTACAGACCAGTTAGCCTAACATCAATAGTATGTAAACTCTTGGAGGGGATGATAAGGGACTATATACAAGATTTTAGTAATAAGAATGATATCATTAGCAGTAATCAGCATGGATTCATGAAGAATCGTTCTTGCCAAACCAATCTATTAACCTTCTATGAGGAGGTGAGTTGCCATCTAGATAAAGGAAGGCCCGTAGACGTGGTGTATCTGGATTTTGCAAAAGCATTTGACACAGTTCCCCATAAACGTTTACTGTACAAAATAAGGTGCGTTGGCATGGACCATAGGGTGAGTACATGGATTGAAAACTGGCTACAAGGGCGTGTTCAGAGGGTGGTGATAAATGGGGAGTACTCAGAATGGTCAGGGGTGGGTAGTGGGGTTCCCCAGGGTTCTGTGCTGGGACCAATCCTATTTAATTTGTTCATAAACGACCTGGAGGATGGGATAAACAGTTCAATCTCTGTATTTGCAGACGATACTAAGCTAAGCAGGGCAATAACTTCTCCGCAGGATGTGGAAATCTTGCAAAAAGACCTGAACAAATTAATGGGGTGGGCGACTACATGGCAAATGAGGTTCAATGTAGAAAAATGCAAAATAATGCATTTGGGTGGCAAAAATATGAATGCAATCTATACACTGGGAGGAGAACCTCTGGGGGAATCTAGGATGGAAAAGGACCTGGGGGTCCTAGTAGATGATAGGCTCAGCAATGGCATGCAATGCCAAGCTGCTGCTAATAAAGCAAACAGAATATTGGCATGCATTAAAAGGGGGATCAACTCCAGAGATAAAACGATAATTCTCCCGCTCTACAAGACTCTGGTCCGGCCGCACCTGGAGTATGCTGTCCAGTTCTGGGCACCAGTCCTCAGGAGGGATGTACTGGAAATGGAGCGAGTACAAAGAAGGGCAACAAAGCTAATAAAGGGTCTGGAGGATCTTAGGTATGAGGAAAGGTTGCGAGCACTGAACTTATTCTCTCTGGAGAAGAGACGCTTGAGAGGGGATATGATTTCAATTTACAAATACTGTACTGGTGACCCCACAATAGGGATAAAACTTTTTCGCAGAAGAGAGTTTAATAAGACTCATGGCCACTCATTACAATTAGAAGAAAAGAGGTTTAACCTTAAACTACGTAGAGGGTTCTTTACTGTAAGAGCGGCAAGGATGTGGAATTCCTTTCCACAGGCGGTGGTCTCAGCGGGGAGCATTGATAGCTTCAAGAAACTATTAGATAATCACCTGAATGACCGCAACATACAGGGATATGTAATGTAATACTGACACATAATCACACACATAGGTTGGACTTGATGGACTTGCGTCTTTTTTCAACCTCACCTACTATGTAACTATGCAATACTGTACTCTCTACTGGAATGGGCAGTTGCCCTCTCACCACAATGGACTCCAATGGCAGTGAGGCTCCGTCCAGAATCCCTTCCTGGTGTCTCCTCTGGTGAAGATGACGCCGCAGTGCTGTACTGCAACTCCCGATGGGCTGAAGTGCAGGGGCTTCCAGTTGCTCTGAAGTGCAGGCCGGTCCACTTGCTAGGATAGCAAGGCTGTTCTCCAAGATTCCTTTAGAGGCGGGCAAACCGGCTCTCCGCTGTATAGACCGCAGTCTCTCACTCCTGGTCACACACAGACCTCCTGCTGGCAGGTGTTGAATGGTGTCCAGAGAGGCTGAAAGCAGGCCGCGCCTGTCCTTTTTATCACTCCTCCCAGCAGGCAGTTCTGCGTGCTTTGCATTGTCTGTCATGTAGTTCAGAGCTGATCCAGCTAACAGAGTCACTTCCTCCAAACTGCATCTTCCACAATACTTTGCTGCATCCCTCCTTCAGTTTAAGGGAAAAATCCTAACAGAGTTCAGCAGACACTAGAGGGAGCCAAACTCATTTGAAACAACAACAAACTGTTCAACTATAATAACTATAGTAGCAAGCCCTTGGCTACACACACCATGCTTGGAGGTCAAATGGCACTGCACACCACCCCAAAAACACCTCCAACAGTGAAGTTTGGAGGTGGGAACATTATGGTGTGGGGCTTTTTTTCAGCATACGGTACTTGCAAACTTCATATCATTGAAAGAAGGATGAATGGAAAAATGTACCAAGACATTTGATAAAAATCTGCTGCCATCTACCAGGATGATGAAGATGAAATGAGGGCGGACATTTCAGCAAGACAATGATTCCAAACACAAAGCCAGGGAAACTCTCAATTGGTTTCAAAGAAAGAAAATAAAACTGCTAGAATGGCCCACCCAATTATCTGACTTGAATCCAATAGAAAATTTGTGGAAAGAACTAAAGATCAGGAGTTCATAGAAGAGGCCCACAGAACCTTCAAGATTTGAAGACTGTTTGTGTGAAAGAATGGGCCAAAATCACACCCAAGTAATGAATGCGACAGGTTTCTCCATACAGTAGCAATGGCGTCCTTAGGGGGGGCCAGAGGGGGCCCTGACCCCCCCCCCCCCAACATTATGTTGTGCCCCACCATGTGCCCCCCCAATTAATTTTTTTTTTTTAACAAAAAGGCAATGTCTTTTTGTTTGCATTCGTAGCGGATGCGCCGCATCTTACTCGGGCTGCCGCTGGAGTAACACAGTCTCTATTGAGAGGGAGAGCGTCCCCAGTCAGCTCCTGTGGGTGATTTCTCCCCCCTCCCTCTGCTCGCTGACACTGCATAATGCGAGCGCTCACACAACCACGGCCGCCTGATCTGCTCCTTCCCCTGCATCCTCATTGGTAGGGAGAAGAGCGAGTTGCAGGAAGGACTCCACCAGGACTCTCAGTTACTGAAAAAACAGACTGATTTCTCCCGTCCTTAGGACAGGAGAACCAGCCTGTAAATTCCAAGAGATGCCAGACCAGTGCTGTCAATAGCAGGGTCAGGACAGCAAGAGTAGGCTGGGGAACTCCACAGTGGCAGAACACCAGGGCCCGGTGGCAAGACAACCTTTGCAACCCTGATAGTTCTCTCCCTGCTTTGGACCCTTATATTTTCTTGGTATGCTCTGGTGACATATATCTCTTGTTTTCTGCCACCCTGGGGGGCCCCAATACAGTAGGAAGGGAGCTCACTGCAGAACATGTGAAAGGGCCCGTTGTGGGATCGTAGTAAAGGGCCCCAGGATATATATATTGCATTTTGTAGTTGCCCCCCTACTTTTGTCCATGTCCCCTCATGTGCCCTCCCTAAATATGAAAGCTGGAGATGCCACTGTACAGGAGGCGTCTTGAAGCTGTCATTACCAACAAAGAATTTTATACAAAGTATTAAATACATTTCAGTTAGCGTGTTCAATACTTTTTCCCTGTGTCATTCCATTTTATTACACATAACTTCATTTCTGAATTTATTTTTCTATGTTTCTTTGTATGCATGAATTGCATGGGTTGTTACCGTGGTGAATATTTCATATCAATAGCACCTTTAGAAATATATTTACCTAGAAAAATGGTGACGTGTTCAATACTTATTTTAAATATTTTATTTACTGTATTTAACCTGCTGTATATTATATTTATTTGTTTTCAAGTTTTTTTGTTTTTTTTTACATTTCTTCAGTTACTTCCTGGTTTTTGGCCTGGGCCGAAATTATGTCATACATCCCAGGAGTCTTCATGGGGATTTTTTTAATCTAAAGGGGGGGGGGGGTTTCTCAGCTAAGCACACCCTCCTTAGCTAAGCACACCCTAAGCATGCCTTAGCTAAGTGCACATGGATCCCAGGAGGCAAATGCTACATGAATCATCTACCCTTACTCAATGGCCACAGCTAGAAATGCTAGGGGGTATTTTTAAAAGTAATTTCTCAACAAAATAAAGCATGGAGACATGGATGAGTTTCTGGGCTTGCTTAAATAGCTTTTTTAGTGTGTGGTGCTCAGCAGAGGCATAACTAAAACCTTAGTGCCCTGGTACATAAAGGGCCCTCCTGACTCCCAGCTGGGGACCCCCCACAGTGCCAGAAGACCAGGGCCCAATCGCAAGTGCGATCTTTGGGACCCTGGTAGTTCCACCTCTGGTGTCAGTCATTTTTTAATCTTTAGGTTATTTTATTTTTTCATCGTTTTTTTGTTTTTGTTTTTGTTTTTCTTCACAATTTTCTTTTTCTATTACTTTTAAAAACAATTTTTAGGAACCCCGTTTGAGGGCTTTGGTGAAACATTAGGGTGCTAAACAGACCTCTGCTGTGTCTCCTTTGAGACAGAGAAAGTAGATAAAGGACACAGCCCTCAATCTCTATCTCTGCAGCCTCAGCTGCACGGAATGTAGGGCACATTTACTGTCCCCTTCCCTGCTCTCCATCCTGACACATCCCCAGCAGCAGCCAGCAGGAGAGGGGGGAACCCAGCTGGGATGAGGTGGGGCTGGGGGAGTGCACGGGAGCCGTTGAAGCAGGAGGTGGAACCAGGGCAGCATGGAGAGGAACCGATCACTTCCATTTTGGAGGGGATCGGTTTACCTGCATGCTGCCCCTGCCACCCCTCCACCCCTGCCGCCACACATACCCCTGTACGTACTTCCCTGGTGCTCAGATACAGTTTGCAGTTTCCTGGATCATTTTATCTCAAAAGTTTAGTCACATCTACAGAAAAGGGGATCTATTGAAAATGTGGCATCTACTTTATAAGCAATGACAATGCTTGTGGGTGAGCAAGCCTAACAACACACTTGCTGGAGGAATTAAAACTATACACAGGGATTAAAAATATTCACATAAGTATGTGAAAAACATGCAGGTCCTGCTGAAGAAGCTCATCAGAGAGCGTAATGCATACAGGTGTGAGGTGCCGCCATGGGCGTAGCATAAGGGGTTGCAGGAGTCACAATCGCAACCCTGCCCCTAGCTCCAGGGGGCCCCTGCAGCCTCCCTCATATTATCATATCCTCCACAAAATCCAGCTCCGATCTGCCCTAGGGCCCCACAGCCACGCTCCAGTACTGGGCTTCTACTTTGCCTTCCACAGTCCACACCCCTCTGTTCCCATTTGCCATTGGAAAGCTGTGAGCCATTTCCTGAATGGAGAGGAGCACGAGCTGAGAACAGCCCAGGATGGGGAAGTGTCTGTGCTGTGTGCTGGCAACATGGTAACCGAGCTCAGCGAGGCAAGAGGAGAAGAGTGCCGTCCTGTAGCCACGATGGGGCCGATGTCACTGGGGAAGTATGACACTGCTCAGTGTCTCCTAGTCACCAGCTGAGATTCTCTATACTCCCCCACCCAGGGATGTCTACTTACCCCACTTCCCTGACAACTGGGGAAAAGACACACACCTCCGGGAGGTGACCTTCCCTCAACACCTGCCAACACTGACAGAGAAATCTTCAGAAATTGCTAAAACAAATCCCTTATCACCTCCTCGGGGGGCCCCTGAAGGACTGCAGGCTTCAGATTTTGTGTCATATGGCTTTGCCCTCCCAGATCTAAGTTGCCCCCCCCCCCCCCCCCCCAAAGCCCCCTGACCATCGCCTCCACCCTGCATGCTATGCCCGGCTGCTGAGCTCCTTTCCTATTACAGCACTCTACACTGTTCCTCCACCTTCTTTTACAACAGAGCCAGTTAGCCATGATCTGCACAGGGTGTATCTGCCTACTGAAACTACACTGCCGTTCTGACCAGAGAATTTCACAGGTCAGAAGGGCAACATAAAAGCCAGATACACCCTGTGTGATCCCTGTCCTCTGATTCTCCAGCGGTAATCCCTGTCCTCTGATGTAAAGAGGAACTCAAAACTCTTAAGCCACTTTGAGTATCTTGGCGTGCAGTGAATGTATCTGCACGCACGTTGGAAGTAATGGGGGGAGGAGGGGGGGCCAGGTCAACTTTTGCATCGGGGCCCACTATCTTCAAGCTACACCTCTGGGTGCCGCCATTCAGGACGTATTTTCCATTTTATATCAATGTGGAGAGTTGATGATATGCATGTTTTTCACTTATGTGAATATTTTAATCCCTGTGTATAGTTTTAATAAATATTTGTAGCAGAGAGCACTATGGTTTGCCTTTGTCATTTTATGGCCACACATGATTGATCCCAGGAGCAGGTCAATGTTGTCCAAGGACACCAGGGGGAGCATCCAGTTTTCCCGTGGCTTCCCGAGAGACATAATTATCAGGCGTGTGTATCTGTAGTGGGGTCATTATCTGGAGGTGAGCAGGCATTCCAGCTAGAGGTGGTGGCCACTGGATAATATGAATTATTAATTCTATGAACTGTCACCTAGAGTTGCACTACGGTGGATTTTTTTACATTATTTGGACTTTTATTATTGTTTCATTGTTTGCGCTACACTAGTTTTGGTTTATTAGTATTGAATTAAGAGCCACATGTGAATACACTCTGAGAGGTGTTGGCAGCAATCATGATAAGCCTAGAGGTAGGCTATTGACACTGGATTGGGTTAATATTTTGTTGCACTGATTAATTTATGTGCTTAGTTTGAATATTGCACTGATTATATTTTGTTTCACAATTATGGATCATAAGCCGACAGGGTGCTGCAGCTCTCTAGAATTCCACTGGGTGGCAGGAACATATCTAAAAAGGAGAGCGAGCTCACATCCACCCTAGTGTAACATGGCTTCAATAAGTAATTCAATAAATAGACTCCAACTATTGCATTTACATTTAACCAAAGATTAAATCAGCACATAAAAATCTGACAGCCAGTGAGGTTGCGGTCTTCCTCTCCCATCTGGATCTTACAGCAGTGACCCAAGAGAGTATCCAGAGAGATTTTTATGTGCCGATTTCATCTTCTGTTTAATGTGAGTGCAATAGTTGGAGTCTTTTTATTGAATAACTTGTTAAAGAGGTGTTACACTAGGGTGGATGTGCACTCTCTCTTTTATTGTTTTTGGTTCCAAATGAGGCCAGTTCCACCAAATGATGGATGGATAGATGGATGGAAGGATGGGAGCTATTCCCTTTTCTAGCCTATGCATAACTTAAAACAATATTTTTGGATGGAGGTTCACTCTATATTTCTCTCCTAAAGCCAGCTCTAAATGCAGCCCACTAATTGCGGCCATGCACACTCTGATTTTATTAACTGATCAATTATTTGGATAGCGATTACTTCCCAAATCGAATTAGACTTCTTTTTCGATCGGAATCCATCAAACCGAGTTGATGGTTTGCATTGATCAGCAGCACTCAGTTGCTTTGGTCATAATTCTATTGTATTTCAATCGATCATGAGTTTGCAGGGCAGAAAAAGAGATACTATCTATAAATTACAATTTATAGATAGATAGACCCACTTCCCTGTGTATAGCATATTGATTGATAGATCAATTATTCCTATTAGAAGAGGCCAATCTAAAAATAAATTGATCATTCATTGAAGCATGTACAGTATGGCCACCATAAGGAATCTGCATGAGGGTTCGAATCTATAAATGTATCAGATTTGCCCAAAAAAGTAAATTATAATGTAAAAAAAGTTTGTGTTGCTGTAATACTAGATTTGACCACCAGGTGAAGCATTGCTCCATAAATTTATATTGACAGTGTCCTGTGTTCTGTGTGTGGTTAAAGCAGAACTCCAGGAAAAACACACATTTATAAATGTTTGTGAAAGACAGACAAATGTAAACAGCCATGTGGTTATGAATTTTTTTTTTTTGTCTTTGGACATGCCGTTTGAAAGAAATAAGTAATTTTCTATTCTTTTTTTGCACGTTGAAGTAAGTCATCATAGGTAGTCATCACACACAGTGCAGTTCTCTCTATCATAGACCCTCCCAGGCAATTAGAGACCCCATCTCAGTTGATTGCAGCTAATGTGAAAATTTGAATTGTTCTAGCGCCGCAGCTTGCTGAGTGCAGACATTCTGGATTATTATGATTATTGGCAGTTTTCTTATATTGGCAGAATTGGTATTTATTCACATTATATGCCCTGAAATCAAATAATAATAAAAATTCTTCAAGTACTCTGCTTCTAGCTTGGCTTGCTTGATCTGTTCTAATTAACCTGTTGACAATATTAGAGTCCCCTGAATCCCCCCCCCCCCCCTCCCAAAAAAAAGAAAGAAAACAGAAACAATGTCTCTCGTCATAACCATGTTATAAACCACATCTGAACCCCAAAACAAAACTGTAATGTATTTAAGCTTACCATTCTGTGGATGGGGGGCTGCACTAGAATTTCTTTATTTTCACCAAGCCAGTGACACACTTCCTGTCCTGGGGTGACAACACTCACTGCACTGTATCTGTAGAGGAGCAGCATTGTCACCCTAGGCTGCTCTCTACAAACCCCTCCTCCTCTCCTTATCTTTATTACATAGAGGATCTGCTTTGTTGTTCACAGATAGCTGAGAAAGCTGATAGCACTGAGATTTCAGTTCAGTGCACAGGAAGTTACAAGGACACTATTTTTGACTGGATTAACAGGTATTTTTCTGTACTTGTAGAAGATGTACTTGCCTTAACCTTTTTGCAGCTGCAATTATGACGCATGCATAGGAAAACGACAATTGCATCACGCATATTAAGAATCGCTGGCACCCCTGAGTAGGAGCAATAATTCTAGGGCCCTAATTGATAGTCAGCTGTACAATTGTGAGCTGTTGAGGATTTTAAAGCATCACCTGTGTATAATTTTGTGTACTCTAGTTTTTCACAGTCGGGCACACATAATTTTGAGGTTTGACATGCACTATATTGCCAAAAGAATTGGGACGCCTGCCTTTACACGCACATGAACTTTAATGGCATCCCAGTCTTAGTCCGTAAGGATTCGATATTGAGTTAGCCCACCCTTTGCAGCTATAACAGCTTCAACTCTTCTGGGAAGGCTGTCCACAAGGTTTAGGAGTGTGTCTATGGGAATGTTTGGCCATTCTTCCAGAAGCACATTTGTGAGGTCAGGCACTGATGTTGGACGAGAAAGCCTGGCTTGCAATCTCCGCTCTAATTCAACCCAAAGGTGTTCTATCGGGTTGAGGTCAGGACAAGGACTGGCAGGCCAATCAAGTTCCTCAACCCCAAACTCACTCTTTCATGTCTTTATGGACCTTGCTTTGTGCACTGGTGTGCAGTCATGTTGGAACAGGAAGGGGTCATCCCCAAACTGTTCCCACAAAGTTGGGAGCATGAAATTGTCCAAAATTTCTTGGTATGCTGCTGCCTTAAAAGTTCCCTTCACTCGAACTAAGGGACCAAATCCAACTGCTGAAAAACAACCCCACATCATAATCCCCCCTTCCACCAAGCGTTACACTTGGCACAATGCAGTCAGGCAAGTATCGTTCTCCTGGCAAAGGGGCAATCCCAGATACGTCCTTTGGATTGCCAGACAGAGAGGTGTTATTTGTCACTCCAGAGAACATGTCTCCACTGCTCTAGAGCCCAGTGGTGGCGTGCTTTACACCACTGAATCTGACGCTTTGCATTGCCATTGGTGATGTAAGGCTTGGATGCAGCTGCTCGGCCATGGAAACCCATTTAATGAAGCTCTCTACGCACTGTTGTTGTGCTAATCTGAAGGCCACACAAAGTTTGTAGGTCTGTAGCTATTGACTTGCACAGGTGGCAACCTATCACGGTACCACGCTTAAATTTACTGAGCTCCTGAGAGCGACCCATTCTTTCACAAATGTTTGTACACTGTGTACACAATTATTAGGCAAGTTGTATTTTTGAGGTTTGATTTAATTATTGAACAACTACAGTTTTCTCGTTCAATCCAAAATGGTAATAAATCCCAAACCTGAATATTTAAAAAAGTAAATTGAGGTTTTGGCTTTCTTAGGAGAATATCTATGAGTGCACAATTATTGGGCAACTATTATGCCGCGTACACACGATTGCACATTCCGACAACAAAAGCCATGTTTTTTTTCGGACGGATGTTGGCTCAAGCTTGTCTTGCATACACACGGTCACACAAATCTTGTCGGAAATTCTGAATGTCAAGAACGCGGTGACGTACAACACATGACAAGCCGAGAAAAATGAAGTTCAATAGCCAGTGCGGCTCTTCTGCTCAATTCCGAGCATGCATGGAACTTTGTGCGTCGGAATTGTGTACACACGATCGGAATTTACGGCAACGGATTGTGTTGTTGGAAAATTTGAGATCTCAAATTTTGTTTGTCGGAAATTCCGACGGAAAATGTCCGATGGAGCCTACGCACAGTCGGTATTTCCAACAACAAGCTCCCATCGAACACTTCCCGTCGGAAAATCCGACCGCGTGTACGTGGCATTAGTGTGCAGACTGAACGAAGCCTCAGCAGCACGTTGTCCAGCACCAGGAAATGGTAACCTTCCAGGATCTGGAAATGCTTTGCACAAATCTTCTTCAAGGCCTCCTGAAGCTGTTTCATCCTCTGCTCCCACTGCAAAGGCAGGATGAGTTCTGCAACCTTACCCTTGTAACGTGGATCCCTCTCCTTTATGCCACGAATCCTAGGGCCTTTTTGCAGGCTTTGCAGAATCAGGGAGGCCATCCAGTGTAAGTTTGCAGAGGCATTCAATTCTGAGTCCTCTGGGTCACTAAGGATCAGATGATCCGTAACTATCTCCTCCCAGGCACGTACAACTCCTTGGGTTTCTGGGGACTGAAAACCATCCCTTGAAGACTGCTGCCAAGTGTTATCCTCTACATCCATGCTGACACAATCCTCCTTCTCCTCTTCTTCCTGTGTGTTTGGCGGGCCCGCAGGAATGCTACCTGAATAAAGGGGGCCTTGAGAAGAAAGGAAGTCCTCCTCTTCCTCCCACTGTTCTGCCCTGTCCATGATTCCACGAAGCATGTGCTCCAGCAGGAAGACTAGGGGGATAGTGTCACTGATGCATGCATTGTCGCTGCTCACCATCCTTGTGGCCTTCTCAAATGGTGACAGGACAGTGCATGCATCTTTGATCAGTAGCCACTGGCGTGGCAAAAAGAAGCCAAGTTCCCCTGACCCTGTTCTGGTGCCATACTCTCACAGGTATTTTTTGATGGCCCTCTGCTGTGTGTGCAGCCGCTGCAGCATTGAACATTGAGTTCCACCTGGTGGGCATGTCAAAAATGAGGCGGTTGGTGGGCAGGTTGCATTCCCTTTTAATGTCAGCCAGCCGAGCACTGGCATTGTATGAACCGGTGGAAATGACCACAGTCTTTTCTGGCCTGCCTCAGGAGATCCTGTAAGCCTGGGTACCTGTTCAAGAACCGCTGCACCACCAAATTCAGGACGTGTGCCAATCATGGAACATGGGTCAAGTGTCCCTGTCGGAGGGAGGAGAGAAAGTTGGTGCCATTGTCGCATACAACCATTCCTGGCTAAAGCTGGCGTGCTGTCAACCACCTCTGAGCCTGCCCCTGCAGAGCTGACAGAATCTCTGCCCCAGTGTGGCTCCTATCCCCTAGGCAGACCAACTCAAGCACCACATGGTATCTTTTAGTCTGACTGCTTGCGTAGCCCCTTGAACGATTATGGAGCACCGCTGGTCCAGAGGACAAAAGAGGCCATAGAGGAAGAAGAAGAGGAAGGGGTGGAGGAGAGAGCTGTGGCAGAATCACCACTAGCATTTTGGAGTAGTGGTGGCGGAACAAGCTCCAACAACATGGAACCCTGTCCTGCATCCTTCCCAGCTGCCAGCAGAGTTACCTAGTGCGCCGTGAAGGAAAGGTAACGTCCCTGCCCATGCCTGCTGGACCATGAGCCAGCGGTAATATGAACCTTACTGCTGACTGCCCTGTCCAACAAGGCCAAAACATTGCCTTTCACATGCCAGTAGAGAGCCAGAATGGCCTTCCGTGAAAAGAAATGGTGTTTTGGAACCTGCCACTGAGGTACAGCACATTCCACAAATTCACGAAAGGGGGCAGAGTCTACCAGCTGAAAAGGCAGCAGTTGCAGTGCTAGCAATTTGGCCAAGCTAGCATTTAAACGCTGAGTATGTGGATGGCTGGGACCGAATTTCTTTTTACGGTTCAGCAACTGGGGTACAGAAATTTGCCTGCTAAAATCAATTGGTGGTGTACTGCTAGCAGATTGGCTGCAAGTACTTGGGACACCTATCGCTATACCTTCATTTCTCTCAGTGCAGGTTTTTGAGAGGACTGGAGGTATAGTAGGGTTGGAGATCCCAGATGAGGAGCAAGGAGAAGTCCACCTTTTTCTTTGACGTGAGTCTTTTAAGTGCTGTTGCCAACGGACTGCATGGCAGGTCATCATATGTCTGGTCAAGCATGTGGTACTCTCTCCATTCCAGCTATCATTGCTAATACATTTTCTTTGTTATCATTATGTCAGTGCACTTTTCAAGTACCTTTTTTGCTGAATGTTTTGCCTGAGAGTTGTTATCTAGTGGTTACTGATAAGAATCGCACCTGCCATCACTTATTTAAACCTATTTCTCTCAGTCCTCCCTGCTCTGAAGAAACCAGCGTCCATTGACTGGTGAAACGTGTGAGCAGCGTGATGTCAGCACGTCACAGGGAACCGCGCGCTCGTTGATCTGATTTGTCTGTCAGCACGGAACAAACAGCTGACGGCTGCTTCCTTTCCTGGATACACGTGGAACTATACGGAGGCAGCGACAACACAGCAAGGGATCTCCCTCCCCGGTCGAATATATCTAGTGGCCAATGCGGAGCGGCACTCTTGGCCACAGCCTTCCAGGGGTAAAGTAATGCTATTTGTGGATGACGGACTCCGTACATTTGGTGAGAGTGTCTATACCCCACTCAGTACTTGTATAGATGCGTCCCTATTGATTATAGCATTCCCCCTGTTGACATCTGCATGAATATTCATCCGCTATCTCTGCATCTGCTTTTCATATCTGATGATTATGAACTTTTTAGCTATGCTGCTTGCTTCATGTGCTGCCTTACCTGATCACTAACCTATGCTGAGGGTCTATGTCTCTATAACGGAATGACCCAGCTGTATTGCCATTTTGTCATACAAGATCAGTATATTCAGATCATCTACCCACTAAACCAGTATACCACGTATTTGGTTTGTGTTTGTTGAACTTTACCACTGGGAGCCTTTTCACAGGAATACTCTGTTCACCAAAAACTTTTTACTCCTATTCCTGATTCACAAACAGCCAATGATTCTTTTCATAGTGTATGTAAGTGGTGAATATCTGGTGTGTGTGTGTGTGGGATGTGTAGCCATGGCTCCCTATGTTTTTAACCCTTTAATAACGTTGTCTCAGTTTTAATTGGTCTGTGCCAGCCATTTATCCTTGCCCTCTTTTTTGTTTAATTTGTTGTGGTATTTTTTTGTACTAATAAAGCCAGTTTGTATTCATCTTAGTGTTCTGTCCTGACCCTCTTAAGAGAACTTTATTCTCTTAGTTTTTTTCTCAAACATGTGGTGTTCAAGCGGCTGCTCTTCTGGCCATGCTTGATCTGCTACAGACATAGGTTGCAAACAGCAACGGTGCGATCTGCCGCACATGTGTCGAAAAAGGCCAACACCAAGGAACTTTTAAAAGTCAGTGGGAGTCAGCAGCACCCTGCACCTGCGGAGCTCTGCTGTGTGATGCAATAGGGTGGCTGCCCTTAAGCTGCCCCCTAGAGGACATCCTGCCTCACTGGAGTTGTGCCTCCTCCTCCTCTCTTCTCTCAGGCACCCAAGTACAGTCAGTGACCTCATAATCCTCTCCCTCCTCATCACTGGAGCAAACGTGGCAATATGCTGAAGCTGGGGGAACATGACTGCCAGTTTCTTGTCCTTCTGTGGCACCCTCTCTCTCTAGGCTCATGTTACTCCCTTCCTCAACCTGGGAACTTACATTGGAGCCTTCAAATCACTGCGCATCCTCCAGCAGCATGTACCCAACACTGTGGTCGAATAATTCTGGGGACTCCTCCATGCATGATGGTGGCATGAAGGAGTGACTGTGGACAAGGAGCCGTTGGAATAGGCCGCTTTGACAGCTGCGTTGGAAGTCAAACTACTCTGAGCCTGGGTGACAGAGGATGAGGAAAATAAGGATGGCTTTGTTATCCACTCCACCAACTCTTCTGCATGTTGTGGCTCAATAACATGGCCAGTAGCAGAAAAAAAGGACAAGCGTGCCCAATGGCCACCTGCAGAGGATGCACCATGTCCACGACCACCACTGTTGACTGTAGACACAGAGGCTGCTTGCCCTCTTTTAGTGGCCTGTGAGCATCTGCCTCTCCTTGGTGGCCTTCCGGACATTATGTATTTTTTGTTTTGCAACACTACACTACATTGTATGAGATACTGTGTACACTGCCTGAAGTGTATTAGAAACTGTACATACTGTATTAGATACTGTGTACACCACCAGAAAAGTAGTAGAAACTGTACACACTGCCTGCACTGTATTAGAAACTGTACAACGGCTGCACTGTATTGTATACTGTGTACACCACCAGAAGTGTAGTAGAAACTGTACATACTGTATTAGATGATGTGTATAGTTACATAGTAGGTGAGGTTGAAAAAAGACACAAGTCCATCAAGTCCAACCCATGTGTGTGATTTTATGTCAGTATTACATTGTATATCCCTGTATGTTGCGGTCGTTCAGGTGCTTATCTAATAGTTTCTTGAAACGATCAATGCCCCCCGCTGAGACCACATCCTTGCCACTCTTACACTAAAGAACCCTCTACGTAGTTTAAGGTTAAACCTCTTTTCTGCTAATTTCAATGAGTGGCCACGAGTCTTGTTAAACTCCCTTCTGCGAAAAAGTTTTATCCCTATTGTGGGGTCACCAGTATGGTATTTGTATAGTGAAATCATATCTCCTCTCAAGCGTCTCTTCTCCAGAGAGAATAAGTTCAGTGCTTGCAACTTTTCCTCATAACTAATATCCTCCAGAACCTTTATTAGCTTTGTTGCCCTTCTTTGTACTCGCTCCATTTCCAGTACATCCTTCCTGAGGACTGGTGCCCAGAACTGGACAGCATACTCAGGTGCTATTGCTTTATCTCTGGAGTTAATCCCCTTTTTAATGCATGCCAATATTCTGTTTGCTTTGTTAGCAGCAGCTTGGCATTGCATGCCATTGCTGAGCCTGTCATCTACTAGGACCACCAGGTCCTTTTCCATCCTAGATTCCCCCAGAGGTTCTCCCCCCATGTATAGATTTCATTCATATTTTTGCCACCCAAATGCATTATTTTACATTTTTTTACATTGAACCTCATTTGCCATGTAGTTGCCCACCCCATTAATTTGTTCAGATCTTTTTGCAAGGTTTCCACATCCTGCAGAGAAGTTATTGCCCTGCTTAGCTTAGTATCTTCCACAAATACAGAGATTGAACTGTTTACCCCATCCTCCAGGTTGTTTATGAACAAATTAAATAGGATCGGTCCCAGCACAGAATCCTTGGGGACCCCACTACCCACCCCTGACCATTCCGAGTACTCCCCATTTATCACCACCCTCTGAACTCGCCCTTGTAGCCAGTTTTCAATCCATGTACTCATCCTATGGTCCATGCCAACGGACCTTATTTTGTACAGTAAACATTTATGGGGAACTGTGTCAAATGCTTTTGCAAAATCCAGATACACCACGTCTACGGGCCTTCCTTTATCTAGATGGCAACTCACCTCCTCATAGAAGGTTAATAGATTGGTTCTTCATGAATCCATGCTGATTACTGCTAATGATACCGTTCTCATTACTAAAATCTTGTATATAGTCCCTTATCATCCCTTCCAAGAGTTTACATACTATTGATGTTAGGCTAACTGGACTGTAATTCCCAGGGATGTATTTTGGGTCCTTTTTAAATATTGGTGCTACATTGGCTTTTCTCCAATCAGCTGGTACCATTCCACTCAGTAGACTGTCAGTAAAAATTAAGAACAATGGTCTGGCAATTACTTGACAGAGTTCCCTAAGTACCCTTGGGTGCAAGCCATCTGGTCCCAGTGATTTATTAATGTTTCCCAAGTCTGATTTTAATTCTGTCCTCTGTTACCCATGGAAGTGCTTCCTGTGATGTGTCATGAGGATAAACACTGCAGTTTTGGTTACTGAAGCTCCCCGATTCCCTGAAGACTGAGGAGAAGAATAAATTCAATGCCATCTCCCCATCCTTTGTAACCAGATGTCCTTCCTCATTCTTTATGGGGTCAATATGGTCTGCCCTCCTTTTTTTACTGTTTACATACTTAAAGAATTTCTTGGGATTTTTTTTGCTCTCCTTTGCTATGTGTCTTTCATGAATATTTATGAAAAAAAGATCAAGACCTGGTGGGATATCACATCATTTGAGCAGTATCTTGCTGCTAGACTTATCCCTAGACGTCTTCGGTGGGATTTACCCCCCAATGATGGTCTGGTTGATGTCCAGTCTATGTCTGAATGGAGTGATTTTTTCACCAAAAAAGGTTTTGAACTACTTGAGTTTCTCCTAACTCGGAAGAGGAAGAGAATGGCTATTCTCGACTCCCAGATTGGAGAAATCACTAAAAACATTGAAGCCCTTAAAGATTGTGATGAGTTCAACAGATTGTCTGGAGAACTCAAAAATAAACTTACCAAATGGGATTTAGAAACACAAAATAAAAAACGGAAAAAATGTATTAGGGATTTTGAAGATTTTAATGGGGGGATTATTTATAAATGGCAGAACTCCTCAGGCATAGAAGATTCGGCTTCGGCCACTGTCGGTACCCATGTTGTTACAAATGACACAGGAGTTGCTACCCCTAGAAATAACCCCATCCATGAATATGATTATTCACATCAAGTTAACTCTGTACCTTATTCTAATACTTATGCTAATAAGAAAAAGAACAATAACAAAAAAGGTAATTTTAAAGGGAAGGGCAGAGGTAATAATAGGCCTTATAACCATTATGGTACCTCTAATCGTCAAAATAGCTATTCAGCGTATGACAACCACGGGGAGAGAGGTGGTCCCAATCCTCCCTACAATAGATCTGTCCCCACTTCTAACCGATTTGCTCCACTGGCGGACCATACTCCATATAGAGAGGAGGGTTTTTTAGGCCAACGGGGGGATCAGAGATACCCCCCTCAACCCTATCATCCTCCCCGAGGGGAGCATTGGAATCAGCCGGTGCCCCACACTCCATTAAACACCGGCCCTCGCAAACGAAAACAAAGAGAGGAAGGAGAGGGGGCAGGAGAATACAAAAGGTCCAAACCACGGTAGGGGTGGGTATTTATAATCTTAGCCAAGTTACACTAACCGATGATGAAATTAGGGTTCTTGATCGAGGTCTAAAATTTGCGCCCATCAAGAATCTTAATAAATTTGACACTTATGTGAATATCCAAAAATATGTCCGGACCCTGAATATGAAGAAATATTTTCTGGCCAAATCGCATCAGACTACTAATTCTTCAACATCACAATATTCCTCTTTACGGAATAAATCCACGTTTAACCCACAAAATGCCGATAACAAATACTTAGAAATTTTTAAAAACATGGTCTCTCACGATTTGAACCAGCTGAGGATTAAGAAAATTACTGACCCTCAGTACATTAAGCGAGGGATCCAATCACTAGCTGAACGTAAAGACATTGTCATTCGCCCCGCTGATAAGGGGGGTGGTTTGGTCATTTTAAGTAAAGAATATTACCAATCGGAAATGGCGCGTTTGCTTTCTGATCATGATACATATAGAGTTCTGAGCAAAGACCCTATGCTTTTGTATAAGGATGAGTTACATGCAATCATAGAGGATGGTAAGGACCAAAAAATCCTCAATAGGAAGGAAGCAATGTATTTAGATCCTTTGTTTTGTAGAACGCCTATTATTTACTTTTTGCCCAAAATCCATAAGGATACAGTTAATCCCCCTGGTCGACCCATCGTTAATGGGATCGACTCAGTCTCAGCAAGGTTAGGGCAATACATAGACTTTTTCTTACAGCCGCTTGTTGCCAAAACTCCTGCCTTTTTAAAAGACACCAAGCACATCATTCAGATCTTGGAAGGTTTGGAGTGTGCATCACCCATCTTTTTGGTAACAGCGGATGTTAGTTCTCTTTACACTATCATTGGTCACCAGGATGCTATGTCTTCTGTAGAATGGGCATTATCCTCCTCATCTTTATCAGGGAGGCATCAGGAATTTCTTTTGGATTGTTAAAAATTCTGTCTAACCAAAAATTATTTTTGGTATGACAAAGAGTACTATTTGCAAACTAGGGGAGTAGCAATGGGGGCTCGCTTTGCTCCCAGTGTGGCCAATATATTCATGGCCCACTGGGAGGAAGAGGCTGTTTTTCATAATAAACCCCCAGAGCTTATCTGTTACCGTCGATTTATCGATGATCTTATCCTGGTTTGGAAGGGTGATAGAGACAAACTGAATATGTTTATTGAGGCTCTTAACAACAACCAAAAAAATATAGTCCTTACCTGGACCATTGACCCCGAAAAAGTGGTATTTCTTGATTTAACTATTAGTGTTGCACAAGACCACTTTGTGATGACCAATTATTTCAAGCCCACTGATCGCAATTCATACATCCCCCTGGGGAGTTGTCACCATCAATCTTGGTTGTGTAACATCCCCAGGGGGCAGTATATTAGGCTGCGCAGGAATTGTACTCATGATGATGATTTCATCTCGCAGTCACATATTCTAACCTCTAGGTTTGAACAGAAAGGATATGACCGATCAGTGCTAGAGAAGGAGGTTATGAGAGTAAAAGCTATGGATAGGGATGGTTTAGTTTCTAACACCGTAAAGGAGGCTGGGGTAACTAACCATAATTTTAAGATGGTGCTTGATTACAATGTGCAATACCGCACCTTTGAAAAAGTAGTTCTTAAAAACTGGCCCATCTTAAAACAGGATAGAATCTTAGGTCCCGTTTTACCGGACCGCCCCCAATTTATATATAAGAAAGCCCCATCATTGAGGGACCGTTTGGCTCCCAGTGTTCTTAACCCTCCCGTTTCTCGCTCTGATAGGCTTTTTTCCGTCTTGGGAGGTTTCTACGCGTGTGGCAAATGCGTCCCTTGTAAACATGCTAAGGGAAACCTGAAGAAAAGAAAGAAGTTTCTGGCATCTGCCACAAATAAGGAATACGAGATAAAACAGCTGATAACTTGTAATACGGTAGGGGTCGTGTATATGCTGGAGTGCGGGTGCGGGCTCCAGTATATCGGGAGGACATCGAGACCCCTACACGTGAGGCTTGCTGAGCATATTAATAATATTAAAAAAGGCCTCAAAACCCACAATGTATCTCGTCATTTCAAATTACATCACCATCAGAACCCAAAAAGCCTAAAATTTTGGGGCATAGAAAGGGTTACTAGGCATTGGAGGGGTGGCAATTTTCTAAGACAATTGAGTAAAAGAGAATCATATTGGATCTTTGAAACCAGGGTTCTCTGCCCTGAAGGGTTAAACGTGGATTTTGATACCAACTGCTTTATATCAGATCGTTGATTTTTTAACATTAGAATGTATTAGTTTGAATATTGTTTATGTTTGATTGTATGTATCACTTTTAGGCATATTGCAATAGTATTGATCAGTGTGGATGAGGGTAGCCGCGGTTGACTGTCATATATGTCACACATTTTATTATGCACTCTAAAATGATCATTGGCATTTTGATTCCATATATTTTAGTTTTGTGCACTTCTCCTTTTAGATTTATGCATTTTATTGCATTCTTAAAACCCCCCCCTCCCCCTCTTTAGCAGCAATATGTGTGGGATTATTGTATTCCGTTTTTTGCAAATTACTAAGAGGGGTCACGTCCGGACTGACTTCCGGGTTTAGCGATCAGCTGATTTCACCATGTTTTGCCGTTGTCATGGTTACTTACCTTCCATATAGCGCGGGTGCCCACGACGTGTCCTCATCTGCTGATGAAGTCCCCGCCCACTGGGACGCAACGTGTCCAGAACGAGGATACGCCGTGACGTCACCCGCGGCCGCCGCTCGTCCACACAGCTAAACGGAGGTTTCTCCTATCTGACTGCCTACATGCACACATTGAGTGCTACTTATGTGAGTGCACATTTTTAATATTTTAAATAAATAGTTTGCAAACAGAGAGCACTATCTGTTGCCATTTTTGTTTCATGTCCCGACCCCATTGGAGTGTTTTATTACGGAGCCCTATGGTCTTATTGGTGTGTGTGTCACCTGTACCCTGACGGATGCTGCATCTTGTATGATTACAACCATAAGGCGTTTTCTGACCCTCTGTAATTAAAGGGTCCATTCCCCCAGGTGAGAGGCCATCTTATCCTTTGGTGGAGGGCTGCCTGAACCACTTCTCTTCCTACGGGTGTTCGTTTGCACATGAAGACATTATATCTCCTTTATGGACTGCATTTATATTTTATACATTGTTTTTTAATTTTAGCGCTGCACTATTTGATATTATATATGTGTCTTTCATGTTCTATCTTAGCCCTCCTTATTGCACCCTTACATTTCTTGTTGCATTCTTTATAAAGTCTGAATGTTGATGATGATCCCTCAACCCTGTATTTTTTGAAGGCCTTCTCCTTTGCTTTTATATGCCTTTTTACATTGGAGTTAAGCCATCCAGGACTTTTGTTCGCTCTTTTAAATTTATTATCCAATGGGATGCATTGGCTAATGCCCTTATTTAATATGCTCTTAAAGCAAACCCATCTCTCCTCCGTGTTCTTTGTTCCTAGGATTTTATCCCAATTTATGCTTTCTAGCAAGGCTCGTAGTTTAGGGAAGTTGGCTCTTTTGAAATTCAGTGTCTTTGTATTGCCCTTAAGTTTCCTATTTGTGTGATTTATACTGAAGCCAATTGACCTGTGATCACTGTTACCTAAATTGCACCGTATTTCCACATCCATGATCAGGTCTGTATTGTTGGTAATCAGTAGATCCAGTAACGCTTTATTTCTAGTTGGTGCGTCTACCATCTGACCCATAAAATTGTCCTGCAAGACATTTAGGAACTGGCGAGCCTTAGATGAATGTGTGGTTCCCCTCGCCCAGTCTAAGTCTGGATAGTTAAAATCCCCCATTATGATAACACTTCCCATCCTTGCTGCTAATTCAAATTGATATAGGAGATCTGTCTCCCCTTTCTCCCTCAGGTTAGGGGGCCTATAGCATACTCCCAGCATAATTTTCCCCTTAGCTTCATCCCTTTGGAGCTCTACCCATAAGGATCCCACCTCCTCCCTAGCTCCCTTAGTGATGTCATTTCTCACATTCACTTGTACATTATTCTTCATATATAGGCATACCCCTCCCCCTTTTTTACCCTCTCTATCCTTGCGATAAAGGGTATACCCTTGAATGTTTGCCAGCCAATCATGGGAGCTGTTGAACCAGGTCTCTGAAATTCCCACGAAATCCAAATCCTCCTCGTACAACAGTATCTCTAGTTCACCCATCTTGTGCGCCAGGCTTCTGGCATTGGTGAACATGCCACGTAGTTTAGACCGGTTGCATATTATCCTCTTATTGGGTGTTCCGAGATTGCAACTAGGACTTGCTACTATACTTACCTTGGATTTATGTGCTTTGGTCAACCTACCACTAATGCCCCCAATACTACCCTCTGGAATATGTACACCACCAGAAAAGTAGTAGAAACTGTACACACTGTATTAGATGCTGTGTACACCGTCTGCACTGTATTGGAAACTATACTACGGCTGCACTGTATTGTATACTGTGTACACCACCAGAAGTGTAGAAGAAACTGTACACACTGTATTAGATACTGTGTACACCGCCTGAAGTGTATTAGAAACAGTACACCACAGAATGCACTGTAGCTATAGGCTACACCGGATACAGAGTATATATATATATATATATATATATATAGTGACAGTACAGTTCCCTGTCCTAGTAATTGTCGCCCAGGGTTCTCAAATAGGCAGGTTGAGGGGCTCCAGGGGTATTTAATGATTTAATGGGGAGGAATCTGTTTTATCAGTTTCCTCCAAAGTTTGTAAAATCCTGTTGGGGACCTGGAGCCTGGAGCCCGGAGATTCCATAACGTTATGGGTGGGACGGAATCTCCAATCCTGGGACCGGATTTTGGGAACAGCCAGGAGTCTAGCTGGTTGATTGAGCAGGTGGGTCCTGGGCTTATAGCAGAGTCAGGACTAGGGTTCTGGGCTCCACCCAGAGAGACAGGAGGTCTCCAGGAGTCCAGAGAGTGCAGGTGTGCACTAGTGAAAGCCAGAGAGCAGTGAGGGGCTGCTTTCTAGATAGACGCTGTGTGCGTCCAAGGAGACAGATGAGAGCCTGAAGTGGAAGGCCTGAGCAGCAAGGAAGCTGAAAAGTTGTAAGTTTTGTTCAAATTGTTAGGGATGGAGGTCTGTTGCGTGGCTCACCTATAGGTTGCAACCATCTATCTTTACTTAATTCATGATGGAATATACTTGGGGCTGTTCGTCTTTTCCAAGAACTTAGGGGCACATTTGGTTCACATCATTCCCAACACCTTGTTTTACACTGCTACATGTTAATGCATCATGTATTGTTACTGCACTGCTACATATTCAGCATCATGTATTGTGTTGTGGGACTGCTTGGCTGCCAATTGTCTGCTATATCCAGGAGCTGCAATGCTCATTAGGTGCCCCTCCCATTCCCCATTCTCACCCACCCTGTGTTGCATGCAGGGGTCTAGGCAGGCCTGTTTCCTCTGTACATCAGTGCCACGACACAGCCACGTGCATTCAACGTCTTTTGGCGTTGTTATGCCGGTGCGCGCTATGTCACCATGGCTGACCTATGGGAGGCCACGTCTGAGCTCTTATGAGCGGCTTCCGCCGCTCTGACTCAGACACCTCCCCTTTGGATACGCTGGCAGCACACATACTCTCTATCCACTGGTGGGCGATCTCGCTGCCAGTACACTCTGCGCCAAATAGCGCAGTGTAATAGCTCCAGGCAAGATTATGCAAATCGTCTCCAAATATATCACTTCAGGCCTTGATATTACAATAATGCTCGCAGTCCTCTCCAGGTTACCATGTATAGTAGAAAAGAACAAACAGCCTCCTTATGGTGTAGTAAGTTTTTAAAACCGAAAGATTTTAATAAAGTCTTGCACTTACATTTGACCAGTTGAGTAAAGGCATTGTACAGGATGCCAAGGTTGGGTCCTGGACAGGTACTATATAGCACCAATATTTGGGTTATGGTCCCTCTAAAGGAAGTGTGGTAGTATTCAGGGGGTTAGGGTGAGGAATTAGCTTTAATAGAATAGCTTTAATCAGGAGAGGACTGACTCGCAGTTCTCTCTGTGTTAATAAAGAGATATTTGGGACTCAGAATTTCTAAGGCTCTGAAGTGATATTTGGGTGGGAAAGAGCCTCCACCCCTGACTACAGGGATTCCAGCCTGCAGGAAGCAGCTCTTAAAAGACAGGAAGTAGTGCTAGGTGTGGTGGTGAGGAGGAGTTGGTGAATACACCTGTCTTGGAGAGCTGTGAGTTTGCTGGAGGCTGCTAAAATAATCAACAAGGACTGGTAAAACCTTGGGATAAAGACCCATCCACGAACTGTAGGTGCCTTTTTACTTTTACTTTGTGCTGAAGATAAGCGGACTTTATTTTGTACTTTTGCTTGTGTGCTGCTGCAAGCCGTATTTTGATTTGCTTGCTGAAAATAAAAGCCTTTTTGTATAAAGTTTACCGGATTTGCACTCGGTCCTGTGGAGCTACAATCCCCCAAACTTTACAGCATATACAGATCATTGAGATAACCAACCGTCAAAATGGCCGCTGTCTGTGCCAGTGTGCAATGACGTCACATGCAGTGACTCCACCCTACGCATTCCGTCACTACAGGATGTCATCAGGGGCGTGGTTACATGTTCAACCCTAAAAACAGGTGGAACATCTAACATGTTCCAAAAGTGAACCTATCCTTTAAAAAAATGGCTCTGGGACAGAAGGGGATTAAAGGATAAGTTCACCTTTTTTTTCTTAATTCTAGCTCCTTTATGTACCAATATACCATTAATGTACTTCTTTTGCAAAAATAAAGCAGCTTCCATTTATTCTACACATGCTTACGTCACTATTCGCATGACTGTTTAAAAACACTTCTCCATTACTTCTGCCTTACTTCTTGGACTGACTTTAGGTCGTGACACAGAAAGGAGTTGACCAGCTGACCTCATTAGCACACACCCTGCATCATCTTCCCTCCTACCTACCACCCACTTCCAGGTGCATCAGTGAATACTGTTACTAAACACACTTTTTTTTTTTCTTCTACTTATTTTTTTTCCTGTGCCCTAGGGGGCACAGAGAACAATAGAGAACCTAGTAGGTGTTCTCATAATCGCTCTCCACTCGATCCAAAACTGAAAAAAGTTTTGCCTTTAGTTATACTTTAAATACTGTAGTTTGGCGCTATTTCACAAGCATGCACAATTTTTTACCAAAATATTGAGTATTTTATTGTGTTTGTGTGTATTAAAATTAATTAAAGTGTATTTAAAAAAAAACAAAAAACGCTGCGCAAATACCTCTAGACATGAAAAAATTGCAAAACCCACCATTTTATTTCTCAAAAATACAGATTTTTAAATGTAAACAAAAAGTGTCATAAAAGGCTGGGTCTTTAAAGTGGTTGTGATGGCTGAAGGTTTTTTACCTTCATACATTCTATGTAAAAAAACTTTCTGTGTGTTGCTCCCCCCCACAGCCCTCCCTGATACTGACCTGAGCCCCCCTCTCGATCCAGCAATGTGCACAAGAGCCTCAGCTGTCCTGGGACTCTCTCTCCTCATTGGCGGAGACAGCTGTCAATCACAGCCAATAAGCCATTGAGGAGGGGGGGGGGGTGGGGACGAGACACAGCTCTATGTGTCTTATGGACGCATAGAGTAAGGCTCGGGAGTGAACACGCACTAGTTCCCCCATAGCAAGTGGCTTGCTATGGGGGCATTGGTCAAGGGGGAGGAGCCAGGAGCGTCCGCGAGGGACCCGAAAAGAGGAGTTTTGAGGCTGCTCTGTGCAAAACCATTGCACGGAGCAGGTAAGTATGACATTTTGTTTGTTTTTTTGTAGGCCAAAACTTTAACACCACTTTAAGTGGTATCAGTTTGGGAGGTATACCTTCCAACTAACCTTGCATAAATGCAAGAATTCTTGATTTGTATATGTTACAATACATGTTCATGCTGGCTAACTGCAAAAAAATAAATCCCCTTTGGCCAGTCCCTATTCTACAAACAAAATTCTAAATGCTTACATGCCCATAGCATACTTTAGTGGACAAATAAGACCAATAAAGCTGGAGGGTAGCTACACAACCAGGTTTGGTCACTGATCAGCAAATTGCTAAAATGTCTATGCTCAATCTAAAGATGAAGTGCTAGAGAGGTGTGACTGCATGTTATCACTTAGCGTTATCAATTACTGTATATGTATAATCCTTTTTGTTTCAGGTTTAGATATGCTTTAAGATTTTAGCTGAAAATGCTAAATTGCATAGGCCACCATTGCCTTCTCTATTTTCCTAGAATAAGTGTGAATCCACAGGGTGATTTTTTTAAATATATCTACCTCATCAAGGTATTATTGAATTTCGATCTTTCACAAAGCAGCTTTCCTGCTGGGGTTTGCAAAGTTTAACAGATTTTTCTTGCAAGTGAAAAATAGCATCTTATCAAGTTAATAAAAGCTCTTTTTTATTCATGGATTGGTCGACCGGGGCCTGTCATTACAATCGTACCTATAATATAGACAAATGCCTGTGAATTGCATGTTTTTATGAGACAAATGACCTGGGTTCGGCTTGTCGAGATTAAATTTGCGTTTAGGAAATGACTGGAAATGAATGTTACTGTCAGGAAAATATTAACAGGGACAGCTTTACAATGCAGATATTCCATCAACGCCCCGTGGATCTGGGTTCCATCAGAGCTACTGACATGGCATTTATGACAGCCCTTGGTTCCTTGCCAGGGTCCAACAGTGTGACATTACCCTTTTTTTTTCTCCACATGTACCATGGCCAAACTATGAACTCATTCTTGTATAACACAGTTGCTAACACTGTCACATGCAGTTCTGGTATAGCGACACTAGAGTGCATTGCCTTCCTTCGACAGTCACTCGGCCATCCGTTGTTGAAAGGGCAAAAGTAGAAGCCTCAATTAGCATGTATTCACTGGAAACATTAAGTAAAATAGCATTATTATACTAAACGAACACTTATTGTCCTTTGGGTACAGTGGGTAATTGTGCAATTGGCACCAGAGCAGTACCAGAGCTAGGTCTGGTAAAAGGTTCATGGATTTTCTCATGCTAGCTCTGTTCACAGCAAATAAACAATTTTCCCAAGAAAAGCACATGGCAGGGAATGTGACTGACAGAAATGATAATCTAATGAAGTGGAAAATTTGATTTAAAGGGTTGGTTCACCTTAATGGTAAACTGGATAGTGCATCCTAAGGACATCTCCTAAATATGAAGCATGGTGCCTTCACATAAAATCTTAAATTCCCTTAAATGTAGAATCCTGAAGTATCTGGAAACTGAAAGCCAAATGCTTCTAGTACGCCAAATTGTCAATGTCTCAGAATAAATCCAGGGTTTACTTATCGTTGTGTGGTTGAGAGATCATGTGACTGCATTCACATACATACTCTGTGCACTCTGAGAACCTTGGGACCCTTTGCATAGACAGGAAGACACACATGTTCGTGGGCTCCCCCTGCCCAATTTCAACAAAAAATTAATAAATGCAGTAATATGCGATAATGTTGTGAAACAATGATAAAGTGCACCAATTCAAGAAGTTATGCAGCAAAAATAAACAAATATGCATGAATGACTATCCCTCATTTAAAAAAAAAAAAAAATGCAGTAATATGCGATAATAAGTGAAACCTTGATGAAGTGCGCCAATTCAAGAAGCTAAGCAGCAAAAATAGACAAATATGGATAAATGACTATCCCTATTTTAAAAAAACAAAAAATACGATAATATGTGATAATATGTGAAACAGTGCTAAAAGTGCTTGATTAAAAAGCAGATATTTTATTATTTTTTGATTCAAGCACTTTTATCACTCTTTCACATATTATCGCATATTATTGTATTTTTTTTTTTTTTTTAAATAGGGATAGTCATTTATGCATACTTCTCTATTTTTGCTGCTTAGCTTCTTGAATTAGTGCACTTTATTACTGTTTCACTTATTATCACATATTACTGCATTTTTTGTTTTTTTAAATGTGGGATAGTCATTCATGCATATTTGTTATTTTTGCTACATAACTTCTTCTATTAGTGCGCGTTATCATTGTTTCACAACATTATCGCATATTACTGCATTTTTTATTTTAATTTTTAAATTAGGGATAGTCATTGCTGCACATTGATCTATTTTTTTCTGCATAGTTTCTTGAATTAGCGCACCATTTTTTATTGTTATTATTACATATACACAAATACACTGAGCATCCCATGATGGGAATCATTGTGTTTTCAGATCGAGGGGCAACAGATGCATAAATGTAAGAGTGAAATGGTAGACATTGCACACAATGTAGGAGGCAAATCTAGCCATTTATAGACCAAACCCAATACAGCCAAATAGAGAAATCAGTAGTGGGGGAACCCTCCGCTCATCTCTCTGCTTTACTGACAGGGATACAAGGCATGCCTGAACCAGAAAGGTCATGTGACCTGAGTCCTCTCTAGAGTGAGGTGAGCCTGGTAAAGATGGTGACAAAAGTATCCACCTTTTCCTATTTCCCATGAAAGGGGTCTCTCTGTATACAGCACAATGAATGGATCTCCCTGAATACAGAAAAGTACATGGATCTCTCTACAACACAGTGCAGTGCACTCATCTCTCTATATACAATGCATGGCTCTCTATATACTCCACATAGCTTGTGGTATCCTGCATTGTTACTGTATTGCTAGGATTTGTAGCCCTCTATACAGTTGTAGCGCAGGTAGATTTATGATCTACCATCTGATAGGTAAATTTAGTGAATTGCTCGTTATAGGAAGTTAGATTTGCTTCTGTTTCAGCTTGGCTGACGTTGCGTTTGGTTCCACATTGTGCCGGTGGGTGTCGTCGCCATCGGCGGGTGTTGGAAAAGCAACGTGTTAAAGCGGATGAATGCTCCTCTGTCCCAGGGACAACTCGGTGGAGGTGGTCCTCCGAGTTGCATTCTGGGAGAGGGTATTTATGGGACAGACGCCATGTTTAGGGGTTCATTTTCAGCCACAGGTATGTGTTAGAGTACCACCTCGTGGTCCTCCGTTCCGGAGGCCCGTGATGCTGCGGCGCGTGGGTGGGCCCAGAAGCCTGTCTGGGGCCTACCACAGCAGCCAAGGAATGGTCCTGAGCTGTCTATCCAGAGTGAAGAAGCTGGACAACTGAGAAGATCCTAGGGGATGACCCGTCATGGAAGGATCATGCAGAGTGCTGGTCTGGAGAGGGGCCTGGTGACTCGGTTGGAGGATGTATCCTGAAGTAGTCTTATTACATGGTACTGCCGGGTTGGCTTAGAGGTCCAAGTGTCTGACATTCATCGTGAACAGATACATCATGTGGCAGAGGATCGTACGGGTTTATTTCAAGCAAGTCTGTGGCAGAGACTTTTGTTCGTGCTACGTACTGGCTGCCAGGCAAGTGAGAGAGGCCTATCCAGGCGAGCAAAGATCGTGTCCCACAAAAGGGGATTGCATTCAATTACAGTATTCAACTTTAAAGGATGTTCTAAAGAGACCTAAAGAAAGGTATTTGAGCTTCCCTGCAGTTTTCCTCCTGCCTCTTTCCTGCTACTTCCTTCGTTACTTGGTTCAATAAAGCTTTGAAAACGTACTCAAGTGTTGGTGCTTATATCGTTCAGAGGTAAACTCAACGGAACCCTAGACCTGGTGCCAGTGAAACAGAGGTATCGAGAGTGAAGGTAACAGCCCGCTTAAACCAGCAGCTCCACCGAGAGTTAGTGCTACATGTGGGGGCTCCTCCAGGATTTGTTGACCATCAATTCTCGCAACCCAGAGAGGTGTTTCACCGGGAGTTTACGGTGAGAGCTGGACTTTGTAAATTTTTCAGGAAGAGAAGAGGTTAAAAGTTGCAAGACTTTATTTCTGAATGCGTAGGCGGCGGGCGCCAGTAAAAGCCCGGGAGCTATGTGATCAGAAGAACAAGTGGGAGAAGCCTACCCTACTTGATACCGCGTAGGACGCGTGTATGTGTTTGGCGCCAGAGAAGAAGAGAGGCCTCGTGATCGTGCTGAGAGGATCAGAGTGTGGCCATGTCTTTTTCAGCGATGCAGCTAATTATAAGATCAAGAATGTTCCCTGCAAGCACTGTGTCGAGTATTGTACTGACCGGAAGCCGCTTACGGACACTGGTGTTCGTCTGAAGCCGCAGGGGAGGTTTGTTCTGTATACCTCAGGAGATATTGAAGGACTGGGCATGATCTGCCACCAATGTGAAGGACTGGCCGTACATCTCCGTCCATTTGGCCGATGTCCGCAATATGGAGAGTATTTGTTTGTGGTGGAGCAACCTACCATGTCGCCCCGTGCTTATCGAATGGATTGGGCAAAAGGGATCGCCACAGTGGAAGCTGCTACTACTACGGACAGAGAACGGCAGGCCACCACTTTGCCTGTTGTTGCCGAGAATGTTCCGGAGAGACACTGCTGTTGCCGTCTCATCAGCGGACACTGCTTTGAATTCTGTGTCCACCACGCCTGTCTCTGTTGTACCTGTCCAGGGGAAGGTGGGATATGTGAAGGCTTCCCGCGGCCGTGGCCGAGGCCTACCCCAGAGACTTCCCGAACCGGATCCAACAAAGTCCACGACAGGAACGGGTAAGCAGCTGATGGGGAATGTATCTGGGACTGTAAATAAGTATCTGCCAGCAGAAGAACTGGGAGATTCAGAAATAGAATCCTTGTCGGATCTTTCCAGTGATGATGACCTATTTGAGACTATGTCACAAGAGATGTTATGGGCACAAGGCGAGGATGTCGCCTCTGCTATGACTTTCCCCGAATGGACAGCCCTGAGTTCTGGGAAGACGTCACTCTATGTGGAGCCACACAGCACTGTAAATGAGACATTGTCAAAAGTTGTTAGTTCACTTCAGACACCGGCTGGGTCTATGGTGAGCAAATCATTGGATTCATGTGTGCCTCCTGGCATGGGGAAAAACAGATCCTTGCCCAAACTTGCACGTTTGCAGAGAATGTTGAACAAGCGCGTAGCTACGGAATATGGCTTGGAGTTCCCTTATGTCCCTCAGGACATAATGCAAGTGATTACATTTAACCGGGAACTTTGGTACAGTGAAGCTGTTTGGGACTATTTGTCTGTGCCTAAGCCTTTCCAAAAGACTGGATGTTCTGTTAAAATGGATGAACGTTTTAGTGGATGTTTTATGCACTGAAACTTCGGTCGGCACATCTATGCTGACAAAGTAGTTATCTGCAGGCCCGGAAAAGAGGACGTTGTATATTTCATTACTACAGTGGATAAACTGGGAAAAGACACTGACCTTGCCAGATCCCCAGTTTTATTGGTGATTATGGAAAAAAGAACTTTGGAGTTAGTTAGTTAGTTAGTTAGTGTCAGTATAAAGAGATCTTCGTGGTCAAGATCTGGATATTCATCTCAGTGTTTCAAATCCAAGGACTTCTTTTTGCTAGCCGGATTTCTTTCATTTGAAGGGAGAAAAAAAAAAATTATACAGGGATGGACTCCTAAAGATTATTTTGATATAGATTATGGGAAGAGGGTCTCATTTTAAATGAGGCTTTGCTCCTGAAGTTGTACAGGATATATGTGTGTTAATATGCTTTCCTTTTCAGGAACCATTTGATCCTCTATCAAGGTGTTAGGATTTTCAGCTAGATAGACAGTGAGGTTATGTACAGTCATAGGATGGTTTTGTTTACGGACGTGAACATATTGTTTTATAGATGTTAATCTTATAATGTCTTTCCACTCTCTTTCCTTCTTCTTTATCTAATCCAAGTTTTAAGCTCAAATACCTACTCCCAGGCTTGGGAGTTATTATCATTATTTTTGGACAGACGTTGGGGACAACGTCTATTGTAGTGGGGGGGAGTATGATCTACCATCTGATAGGTAAATTTAGTGAATTGCTTGTTATAGGAAGTTAGATTTGCCTCTGTTCCAGCTTGGCTGACGTTGCGTGTGGTTCCACATTGTGGGTGTCGTTGTCGCCATCGGCGGGTGTTGGAAAAGCAACGTGTTAAAGCGGATGAGTGCTCCTCTGCCCCAGAGACAACTCGGTGGAGGTGGTCCTCCAAATTGCATTCTGGGAGAGGGTATTTATGGGACAGACGCCATGTTTAGGGGTTCGTTTTCAGCCACCTGCTGGCCCTCCTGGCCGACAGGTATGTGTTAGAGTACCACCTCGTGGTCCTCCGTTCCGGAGGCCCGCGTCGCTGCGTTGTGTGGGTGGGCGTGTCTGGGGCCTACCACAGCAGCCGAGGAATGGTCCTGAGCTGTCTATCCAGAGTGAAGAAGCTGGACAACCGAGAAGATCCCAGGGGAGGACCCGTCATGGAAGGATCATGCAGAGTGCTGGTCTGGAGAGGGGCCTGGTGACTGGGTTAGAGGACGTATCCTGAAGTAGTCTTATTACATGGTACTGCCGGGTTGGCTTAGAGGTCCAAGTACTGTGTCTGACATTCATCGTGAACCAATACATCCTGTGGCAGAGGATCGTACGGGTTTATTTCAAGCAAGTCTGTAGCAGAGACTTTTGTTCGTGCTACGTACTGGCTGCTAGGCAAGTGAGAGAGGCCTATCCAGGCGAGCAAAGATCGTGTCCCACAAAAGGGGATTGCATTCAATTACAGTATTCAACTTTAAAGGATGTTCTAAAGAAACCTAAAGAAAGGTATTTGAGCTTCCCTGCAGTTTTCCTCCTGCCTCTTTCCTGCTACTTCCTTCTTTACTTGGTTCAATAAAGCATTGAAAACGTACTCAAGTGTTGGTGCTTATATCGTCCAGAGGTAAACTCAACGGAACCCTAGACCCAGTGCCGGTGAAACAGAGGTATCGAGAGCGAAGGTAACAGCCCGCTTAAACCAGCAGCTCCACCGAGAGTTAGTGCTACACAGTGGTGAAACTACCAGGTTTCTTGCACTGGGTCTTTGAGGTTTCTATTTCCACCCCTTGTTAAATACACACATTTTCTGCTAAATCTCAGCATACAAACAAGGAAAAATAAAACATTCCAAATTGTGCTACACCAATGGGATATTAGGGTTAGTAACTCCTTGATTTCTACCTCCCTGAACTCCATATCAGATCTCATGGTTACCACTCACCTCTCTGCACAACACTCCATAAGAGTTTCTTTGGCTGCCCCAGCACCAATTAAAGAAAAAACTTACACACAGCAGGGAGCAATTATGAAAATTCAGTCACAGTGACCCCTGTAGTGGGATAACTATTACACAACATAACTGAACCAGAACTTGCAGCAGACTTGCGGAATGTTTGCAAAGAAAGTAAATCCATGCAATGTGTACTTGCTGCAATTGTGCAACAAACTTGTGAAGCCCAGCATGTCTACCAATAGCTTTGCACGTCATTTTCATTACTTGCTATCTGGGTTGTTTCACAGAAACAAATACACTTTGTATGATAGATGAATTATTTTATGCAACGACACAGGGTTTACCATTATATATGATTGTTGGATTGAATGTATTTCACATGTGTACAGCCGTGGGTTCACTATCACCAGATTGGGGGATTATAGATTTGCCCTTTTTGCTGCTTTTTTCTTGCCAAAAACAGAGACTTGTGTAGCAAAGCCCCAGGCCTCTTAAGGCCTAATAGTTACTTAGGTTTCTGGCCTAGCAGCCAATAGGCAATACAACACACGTCCAACCAGACAGCTGTCCAGGTGGCACAGAACCCCGATCACCTGACTCCACCCAAATAAATAGGTTCTCCCAGCAGGCCAAGGGACCCAAGAAAATCCCTGCCCATTGGCTGAGACACCCCATTGATTCCTAATCTGTCCTTGCAATGCCCTTGTCTTATCTAATGTCACCAGATACCTGGCCATCTAGCGACAGAAGAGAGAAGTGCGGCAATTCCAGAATTAGGGCGAAATCAATTGACCTCCTAACAATTGGCCAATGCAACTATCACTTGGCAAAACAATTTAATAGCAACCCTGCCTAAACATCAGGGTTCTACACTTGCATAACTCTGGCTGTAGACTTGCGGGGCTCTTGCTGTAGACTTGCGGGGCTCTTGCTGTAGACTTGCGGGGCACTTGCGATTTACTTGCTGGGCTCTGCTATAGCAGAGCTCTTCCTGTAGACTTACCACTGCAACTTCATTCTTGCTACAGACTTGCCATGCAAATTTACAAAGTTATCCTTGCTTTCTGGGTTGACACACAAAGTATGACACGGCCCCATCCCTGCTCCCTCCTCACAGGTTGTGATTGACAGTAACAGGAGCCAATTTCTCCCACTGCTGCCTCTTTGATCTGTGAGGAAGGAGCGAGTGGAGAGAGTTGCTCATCTTGTGCACAGCGCTGGATCGAGGTCCAGCTCAGGTAAGTATAAAGGGGGGCTGGGAGGGGAGCTGCACTCAGAAGGCTTTTTACCTTAACCATTTTCCTACTGAGCACTTTTACCCCCTTCCTGCCTTGGCCAATTTTCAGCGCTGTCACACTTTGAATGACAATTGCGCGGTCATACAACACTGTATCTATATGAAATTTTTTATCATTTTTTTTTTCACACAAATAGAGCTTTCTTTTGGTGGTATTTAAGCACTGCTGGTTTTTATGTTTGCTTAACAATTAAAAAATACCAAAAATTTAAAAAAAAAAACATTTTTCATAGTTTGTTATAAAATTTTGAAAACATGTAATTTTCTCCTTCACTGATATGCGCTGATGAGGCTGCATTGAAGGGCACTGATAGGCTGCACTAATGGGCACTGATGAGGCTGCACTAATGGGCACTAATGAGCATTGATAGGTGGCACTGATGAGCACTGATAGACAGCACTGATCGGCAGCACTGGTGAGCACTGATTGGCAGCACTGATAGGCAGCACTGGTGGGCACTGTTGGGACTGCACTGATAATCTGGACACTGATATTCAGTGCCCAGATTAATGGTTAATGATGCATTAAAGCAGTAGTAAACTGCTGGGTGTTTTTTGTTTTTTAAACCTGAAAGGCAATGATATAACGTGCTAGTATTCATTGAATACAAGCACATTATGTGAAACTTACCTGAAAACCAAGCCCTCCAGTGGGCCGCTGTCACCCCTGAAAGCGCTTCCGTCTTCACTTGGTCTTCCTTCCAGGTTCATGGATCCGGGTGGCTGGTCCTTCAGAGTGCAGGTGCCAGTGACTTCACCGGCTGCATGTACAGTAAATATCTCCAAAATAGTGCATGTTTAGAAGATATTTACAGTATCTATAGGTTGGCCTTGTTATTCATTCAGGTTTACTCCCACTTTAAGGTAAAAAACTGCCTTAGAATCACTTTAACTCCCTTCTTCCTGAAAATATCCACCTCCCCCTTCTAAATTGTTAAACACAGAGTGCCAACTTAAGCAGTTTCACAAGCATGGGCATCCGCATGGTAGGGCAAGGGGGGGGGCAAGCGTGTCCGCACACACAGCCCTCAAAATTTCCACTCGCCTGCTCGCATTTGGTGAGTGGAAATTAGGCAAGGGCAAGTGTGGAGCAGGGGTGGACTGGGCTGACAGTTTACTGGCTGATCGCTTCTGCCAGAAGCGGCGCTGCCATCAGAGCGGCCTGGAGGGGGGGCTCCCTGCCCCCGGGCCACTCTGATGTCCTGTACAAAAGGCCACACACTTCTACCAGAAACGGTCAGCCAGGAAACTGTCAGAAGGATCGTACAGCCGGATGACACAGAGTGGGGATCTCTTGCTGAGACACGGCTTGTATATGAATAGCCGGCCGCTGTCAAACAAAGTCCCGTCCCCTGGACCGGAATTGATGGTCAATGATATGCTGCACTAATGGGCAATGATATGCTGCACTGATGATTTGGGTGGCACAATGGTGTAGTGGGTAGCACTCTTGGCTAGCACTAAAAAAAGGGTTGCTGGTTCAAATCCCAACCACGACACTACCTGCCTAGAGCTTGCATGTTCTCCCTGTGCCTGCGTGGGTTTCCTCTGGGTACTCCGGTTTCCTCCCACACTCCAAAGACATGCTGGTAGGTTAATTGGCTTCTGTCCAAAATTGGCCCTAGTATATGAATGTGAATTGGGGACCTCGGATTGTGGGCTCCTTGAGGGTAGGGTGCGATGTATGTGTGGAGCGCTGCATAAATTGACGGCGCTATATGGGTACCTTAAATAAATAATAATATAATAGATGAGCATCTTAATGAGACACAATGTACAGGGATAGGGCCAATTGTAGACACGCTCCCACACTCACTCAGGTTGAACTGGATGGACTGGTGTCTTTATTCAACCTTACTATGTAACTATGATACGCTGCACTGATGGGCAATGGTATGCTGCAATGATGGGCAATGGTATGCTGCAATGATGGGCAATGATATGCTGCACTGATGGGCAATAATACGCTGCACTGGTGGGCACTGATAGTCTGCTCTGATGAGCAATGATATGCTGCACTGATGGGCACTGATAGGCTGCACTGGTGGGCACTGATAGGCTGCACTTGTGGACACTGATAGGCTGCACTGATGGGCAATGATACGCTGCACTGATGGGCAATGGTAGGCTGCACAGATGGGCCATAGTAGGCTGCACTGATGGCCACTGATAGGCTGCACTGTTGGCCACTGATAGGCTAAAGTGATGGGCACTGATATGCTGCACTGATGAGCACTGATAGGGGGCACTGATGGGAAATGATAGGCTGCACTGATGGCCACTGATATGCTGCATATAGTGGGAGTCTTCCTGAGGTTGGTTGGTCATGGGAAGGAGTGCAGAGACCAAGGCAGCAAAGTTGTAATCTTTGAGGATCTAGCTTCTGGGTACTTCCCCTTAGGGAGGATGTAAGGAAGGAAAAGTGGAAGAATAATAAACTACTCACATCTCATGGGTATGGGATGTAGAAAACTGGCAACCCCCTAAAGGTACCTCTAAGGACATTCAAAAGGGGAAGTTCTTCTCTTTCTCCTCCTCCCCCCTCCTCCTTTACATTTGCCACTTTTTTGGAGGGGGAGCAAGTACCTGATTTTGACAGGTACCCATTCCCTCTCTTTTTCTGGTAAGATCACTACAGCCTTCTGGGACATATCACAGGTTCCAGAAGACTGCGATCATATTCAAAAAGTGCAGCGCAACTCGTGCATGCGCAGTTTGCTGTCGGCTTTGAAGCCGCAATGCTGGCCCCAAAGCCTATTGAAGAATTGGCCCGGGGGAGGACATTGCTGGATCCAGGGGCAGGTAAGTGTCCTTGTATTAAAAGTTAGCAGTTACAGTATTTGTTGATGCCGACTTTTAATTTTTTGGAGAGAGACTAGAGCTCTTCTTTAAGGAATGTGCTTTCAATGTTGGGGAGACTGAAACATGTAAATATTTATATCAACTGTGTTGCAGTAAAAGTTAAAAGTTGTTGTGTGGACTATTCCTTCTCCTAACCTGAATATGGTAACGTCTTCTGGAAATGAAACCTATGCTGGGGGAGGCCAGGGGCGGATCCGGGGGGGGGGGGCAACGAGGCAATTGCCCCCTCCGAGAAATTCGTTATTGGCAGGCCAGTCAGCGGATGAGTGAGCGGGCGGGAGGGCGAGTATGCGGGTTAAAGAGCTGGAGGGCCAGTTAGCGGGGGGTCGCCAGGTAAGAGAGAGCCTGAGCGGGCAGGTCGGCGGATGAGTGAGGGGGGGTCGCCGGGTGAGTGTGTGGGCGTGCAGGGCAGACATCAAGTGAGGGGGTGGGCCGGTCCACAGGTGAGCGGAGAGAGTGGCCAGTCAGTGAGCCGGAGGGCGGGGAGCAGAGAGATGACATCATCTCACCGCCTCGCCCTGCATCACTGCAGTTCCGCCCACACTGTACAGCTGCGAGCAGCAGAGAGATTACATCATCTCTCTGCTGCCTGCCTTCACTTTGACAATCTGCACCTTAGCAGGCCAATGACAATAAACAACGTGTGGCAGGTGATGTAACAATCAGCAACATGTGGCAGGTGATGTGACAATCAGCAACATGCCAATGTGTAGCAGGTGACATGGCAAGTGTAATCCTCAATGTGTGGCAGGTGACGTGGCAAGTGATAATCAGCATCTGGTGGCAGGCAAGTGACAATCCGCAGCTTGTGGCAGGGACGTGGCAAGTGACAAGCTGCATCTGAAGGCAGGTTGACGTGGAAAGTGACACACTCAGGGCTCCCACTGATTCTGCATTATGGTGAGTTGAACTATTTCATTTTATATTACAATGTAATAATAGAAATAATGCGCTTCAATCATCCTGACACCATAACAACCATGGTGCAGTGATGATGAAAGCGCCAACACCAGCCATTGCCCAGATAAATTGCCTGCAAAAAAAAAACGTATTTTCTGGCAGTGCCCCTCCCAAGACTAGACTCTGGATCCGCCCCTGAGTGAGGTTGCTAGTAGGACCCATTGCCATAAGACCTTCTGGAAATATGGGTCAAACTCCTTTTTGTGCTGGTTAGACCAGGTCAGGGGCCTTCTGGGGATGCCTCTGTCATGGCGCCTAGGGGTGGAACTTGTGCCTATGGCATATCAGTGAGTCTAGGAGACCAGGCTTTGCTTGGCGGGAGTGGGTTAAAGAGTACATGTGCTCCCCCACCATGAGGCTGTGCACTTGGAGGACATGTAGCCCAGTACATTACACATCTGTAAGTAGGTTGCATGCTTAATTCATTAGCATTTTTTCACAAGAATAAACAGGTAATATGGTCAGTAATAAAATACATACCATCCAACTTTCTAAGATGAGAAAGAAGGACACCTTTTAGCACAAAATATATAGGCAAAGGGCACACCCCTGCCACACCCTCATTACACAGACCATAAAGAATGAATATGCAAAAAAAGATTAGTGAATTCTACAAGTGTTTTTTCTAACTACTGTGCCTTTATATACTGCCATTTATTAATTATTTATTTATTATTTATTTATTTCAGGTACTTATATAGCGCCGTCAATTTACGCAGCGCTTTACATATATATATTATACATTCACATCAGTCCCTATACCCTCAAGGAGCTTACAATCTAAGGTAATTAAAAAAAAAAGCAATAATTTAGAGGTTAGATTAAATAGTTAGAGCTTGTTCGCACCATATTGATTGAGCTGCATTGCATGCATACATTCAACACAAGGACACATATAAAACAATTGTTTTCTATGTTCACATCATAACATTGCGTTGATGTGTGCTGCAGTTTGCTAAATAAAAATGCAGTGTGTCTGAATTTTTATGCAGTTTAACCTATAGCACTATGTGCCTCTGCTCATCAGCTTGTCACAATATGCTGTGGTTCAAAGACCTGGATGAATTTTCATTTTGTGACATTTCAGTGAAGTTAAAGTGGTATTAAATCCAAAAGCAAACATTTATTATATAGCAACTTACTGATTCTTAAATGTGATGGCTGCATTAATTTACTTTTTTTAGGCTTTCTTTTTTCTATTTTCAACTGGTAATCCTGCCAGAAAGTCTGTTGTTTTTTAACAGAACAAGCTCTCCAGCAGAATGTATTAGTTACAGAGATTAGAGAAACCATCTAACACTAGAAGGGTTCTTACAATGATCAGCTTGTATTTATTTATGTAAAACATGTTTCCGAAAATGAACAAAAACAAACAACTGCTAAAGCCACTTATAAAGTATTAGAGTTTGGCTTCAATGTGTTATGCCGCGTACACACGATCGGAAATGTCGCCAGCAAAACTGCGATGAGAGCTTTTTGTCAGAAAATGTGACCATGTGTATGCTCCATCAGTCTTTTTGTCTTTTTGTCTTTTTCCAGCCAGCAAAAGATTGAGAGCATGTTCTCTATTTTTTCGGTCGGGAAAAGTTCCTATCCGAAAATGCGTTTGTCTGTATGCAATTCGGACACGCAAAAAATCTAGAACGTGTCCGCAAGGTATCACCAGTCATGTCTTTCTAGGACTGAATACACTTTAAATAAGGCCTTAGAAATGTGTCCTCATACATTGAAATGTCTGAAGAAAGGGCAGTTCTTGTTGCACATAGCAGTAAGTTACATCATCTGTTTCTGATTCGCATGGAGCGCTAAAAGTAATAGGGAAGAAGAATGTGATTGGTTGCTATGATCTCTGGTTTACCAGCATTGTGCAATCATAATTTCATTTTTTCTTTTTTGTATTGTATTATGTTGCTGTTAGCAATCAAAGGGTTACCAGGGGACAGCGGTCTGGGATTATACTTAGGTAATACATAAAAAGCATGAGTTTTTCGTGTTCCCTTTTTTCATCAAATCATATTTCTTTATAATGTAAATTTTTCATATTTAACTTTACATCAGATAATCTGAAGAGCAGTCACCAGTGATCCAAAGGTTGGTATAGAAGCATTCTCTTAACCATTTTAATGACCAGAGGTCATTAAAGCCTAAACACCCATACCAAATTTAGCATCAGTATGTGTGAGTTAAAATGTATGTAAAGCCAACATTCTTTTTTTTAGTTTTGTATAGAGTTAGGGAGTGATAAACCCCCTGTCAGATTTTCATTGCTGTATGTGTCCTAACTTGCTTTTTTTGTTTTGGTGACCATTGTCTCCAACTGAAAGTTGTTACAGGAACGTTGAGGTGGGGGGACATCTTTTATTAGGGATACCAGGGACAATTGTTCAAGAGGTTGTTTCCCCTGACTTTGAATAGATTTTGTAAGTGAGGAGTGACATACCATGCATAGACATCTACTGTAAATTGGTTCACATTGGCATCATCCCAGCAATATATGGTATGTAAATAAAATTTGAGGAGATAAAGGGACTTTCTATATGACAACCACTCACAATCCTTAAAGTGTTACACAACCCACAATAGTAAAATCAGTGTGTATATGCAGTAAAGCATGCTTGTTATACTCACTATGGAACTTAAGGGGTTAATCCTCTGCATTGTGTAACAAGACTGTTTGATTCTGTCTCCTCTGATCTTGACCTTCTTCCAGTGTCAGCAACTCATCTCCGAATATTATTGAAGGAAGCTGACAGGCTGCACATGCTCAGTTTGGTGAGTATTGCTAAAGAGTTTTTTTTTTCCTTGGGAGAGTACATGTGATCAGCACAGGGCCAATCAGCACTGTCCAGACAGAGGGCCAGGGGTCCTGCAGCCTCAAAGGACAGAGGAGAATGAAAACGCCTCCTACAAACTTTAACCACACAATGTCACAAGACTGCTCTAACTGCTGATGAGAAAAGGTATTTAGCAGTTTATATTTACTAAAACTATCGCATTTCCATGTTCTGTGTACTGTGGGAGACCAGATATAGTGAATGCAGGGTCCTGGGTTTAGTAACACTTTAATGTATAAAATTTCAAAATTTTATTATATCATGTAATAAAAACAACCATTTTGAAACATTTTTAAAGGTATACAGAAAGAAAACCCTCCAAACTGCTCAGAGCTTGTTAGATTTATAAATTGATGAGTACATTCACAGGTGGTCTACGCATTTAGCGGGAGCCCTTGCTTCTTTAGGACCATGTATATTATATGAGTTCAGGGTTTAAGGCTTATACACAGAACAATTCATATAATATACTTGGTCCTAAGGAAGAGGGGACTCCAGTGAAACGCGTATACCACCTGTGAATGTACTCATCAATTTACAAAACTAACAAGCTCTCAACTGTTTGAAAGGTTTTCTTTCTGTATACCATTAACATTTTTCTAAATTGATTATTTTTATTACATGATATAAAAAAATGTTGTAATTTTATACATTAAGGATTGTGAGTGGTTCTCATGGGCATATATAAAGTCCCTTTATCTCCCCAAATTGTATTTGAATATATTTTCTCTAACTTCCTTTTGGATCTCTGGAAGCGGAAGTTAAAGTGATATTAAACTCCAGGGATCCTGAAGCATGCACACAGATGCTATGGGTCTCTACACTGGAATCCTTCATGCATGGGCAGACATGCTGCAGGTCTCTGCCAGGTTCCAAATATTTTTTTTCAATAGTGACATGGACCAGGGGCAGGCGAAGGGGAGTAATGCTGCAGTGAAATTAAACTTTAACCATTCCCAACTCTATCCAAAATTAGACAACAAAAGTTTTGGCTTTTCGTACACAAACAAAAATACAATAATGTTGCGCTACTCACAAAAATTAAAAGATGACGCATAAAGCAGCCAGCATCCACAATGTAGTAACAAAGCAAAACAGATGGGTGATATAAATGCAGCGCTAAATAGAGGTGAACAGTGCACATAAATGTGACTACCAGACATATAAAAAAGTGGTGTAAAATAGGTGAAAAAATATTATAAACAATTTTTTTCATGAAATAACTATTTAGTCCATAGCCATATAAGTGTCCAACTCAGTTAGTGTTATAAACGTATAAGTGTCCAACAAGGTGGGATGATATGTTTATGGGTGGACAAGAAGTTAATCTTAGATGTCATATATATATCACAGGGATGGTGTCTCAAAACTCTTGGATGCCATGTAAATCACAGGGATGGTGTTCCAATAGTCGATATCCACAAAAAAGTATAGAAGGAGCAAATACCCTTACCGGAATGGGTGGACACGTTTGCCATACGGCTAGGTGTCATACAGGCTTGTGGATCAGCGATCCAAATGGAAGCCCGATGGGAGGACGTATACAGCAGGCTCTCCTGGTTCCTCTGTGGCAATCGTTGGTGAGCTGAGGGAGATGGATGATCCGGAACTCGATGTAGGTGTCTCACCTGCAAAGGTATGATGGAGGAATGCAGCCTTCAATCAGCCAGCATGGGGACCTTCAGTAAAGTGTTCATAATGGTTTCTCATAATTTATTCAGAAAATGACAATGCCTGTCAATAGAAAGCACCCTTTCAAACCTTTCCCGGCAAAGTACACTTTTACTTAAAGTAGAAGTTCAGCCTAAAACGAACAAACTCCAAATCTACTGGCAGCCACATTCTAAGACTAATCTATCTAGCCCTGTAAAGCAAAAATTGCTATATATAACTTTTCTGCAGCCACTCTGGTCCAGTCCCATGCTGAGCTGTCAGCGGCGGCTTTTCTGTATAGGTTTGTGCAGGAGAGGCAGCCAACAACGGAAGCCCCATAGTAACTCTATGGATGGAGTCACTTCTCTGGCATTTTCCAGCAATTGTCGTCTATCTCTTCCACACAGCATCTGCTGCTGAAGACCAGACCAGATTGGCTGCAGAAAAGGTACATATAGCGATTTTTGCTTTGCGAGGCTGGTATAGATCAGTCTTATGCCCCGTACACACGGTCGGATTTTCCGATGGACAATGTCCGATCGGAGCGTGTTGTCGGACATTCCGACCGTGTGTGGGCTCCATCGGACATTTTCCATCGGATTTTCCGACACACAAAGTTTGAGAGCAGGCTATAAAATTTTCCGACAACAAAATCCAATCACGTCAATTCCGACCGTCAATTCTCAAGCAGATTGTTTGGTGTTGGTGTCCCTTGTTAATTTCACATTGTATTTTTGAAATGTACCTGAATCCCTCATTAAGTACCTCTCATTAGTGTCCACTTGTGTCATAGGTGGAGACCTTTAAATTCTCCCAGAAGAGTGTAGCTCTCATGGTTCAGAGAAGCAGGATCTCACAAATCTATGGAAAGTGTAGGACCCACTAATTATGGGGTACTTTGTCGCAGTAAGTGGGCTTAGCACCATATAGCAATATGGTGTGACCAAATCCCCATATTTTTGAAAATGTCTTTTTGAGAATGTTTAGGTGTTTTTAAATTAGCCTTGCTGGAGGTGAATCTTTTTGCATGTGTGCGCTGTAATATTTCTCTTCTATTGTATGGTCTTATGGCTGCACCAGCTTTAGTGAGAAGGTGTGCCCCCCAAATATCTTGTTTGTGTATTGTAGGATTCTGACCAAATCCTTTTGGGATAGGAGCACCCTAATCCCTCATTAAGTACCTCTCATTAGTGTCCACTTGTGTCATAGGTGGAGACCTTTAAATTCTCCCATTTAGAAGAGTGTAGCTCTCATGGTTCAGAGAAGCAGGATCTCACAAATCTATGGAAAGTGTAGGACCCACTAATTATGGGGTACTTTGTCGCAGTAAGTGGGCTTAGCACCATATAGCAATATGGTGTGACCAAATCCCCATATTTTTGAAAATGTCTTTTTGAGAATGTTTAGGTGTTTTTAAATTAGCCTTGCTGGAGGTGAATCTTTTTGCATGTGTGCGCTGTAATATTTCTCTTCTATTGTATAGTCTTATGGCTGCACCAGCATTAGTGAGAAGGTGTGCCCCCCAAATATCTTGTTTGTTCATTTTCACTGCAAGACACAACACAAGACAAACCCTAATGTCAGCCTAAAGTCTACTAAACTTGTTACAATATAGGCCTCAATGTAGAAGCAGTATAGGCCCAAGTTTGGCTCTTACCTTCGTTATCACGATCGGCGCCTCCGATACTCCTTTGTCTGCTCACAGATCGTACGTACTACGCACGCGTGTTACGCTTTATACACACTGCGCATGCGTGTAACTCCCCCCGCCCCTGACGTTCTTTCTAGTCTATTCCCCGCCCCTTTTCGTTCGGCGCAGTGGGTGAAGAGCATGTGGCGGAGTCAGAGCAGGTGCGTGCTAATTACAGCAACGAGTACAGAAAGATCCAGAGAGTGCTGCAAAAAAGTAAGTAGTTGTGCTGTGTTCCTATTCTTTTTGTCTTTATTACGTTCGTGCTGCTGCATATGCTTTTCTTAAGTGTTGTACTGTTTAAAATGGCAACTTTAATGTTCATGGGCCCATTATTCGTTCGTATCAAACATTTTTCTTTCGGCCTATAAAACACCATTGTTTAGGCCATATGCATTTTCCTACATTTTTTAGGGCCTACTTGTATGAAAAATATTTGGTTGTGTAGATGGGTTTGTTACTAGAATGAAATGCAAATTAGATTCTTTGTAAGGAGAGGACACTCAGCAGCTGTTTTCACATCTGGACGTTGGAGCACTAGTGTGGGACACCAGAACACCCTTTTTATTAGGGGGCCCACACAGGTGCTCCAGTGTATACTATAGGGGGGTCTCCATCTGTGAAGCTTGTACAAAACAGGTAAAGTCTTGAAGCTTGACAAAGGACAATAAAAATGCTACATCTTGGAACTCTGCCCAAATAGACAATTGTACCCCACTTCCAAGCAATGGTTCATCTTTAGATTTCGGCCATCAAATATCTGTGTGCTAATTATACCATTTTTGTTTTACATAGGGGAGAAAAGACTCGGAGGACACCCCTCATCCGAGAAGACCACAGACCCCCCACCTCGGGAAGAAGGGGAAATACCCCCAACCCAAGCTGAGCAGGAGGAGGAAGAAGACGTGGTGGAAATTGACACCACAATAGGTAAGTGTCTGCGACCACAGACTCAGGTAAGAGATGGATGCCGGCAGATTTTTGATACCTGTTTTTGTTTGGTTTCTCTCTTTTTAGGTGATCGTGATGTTGTGGATCCAGATCCTTTCACATCAGAAAGTGCCCAGATCCTGATCGGGGAGATCATGGAGTGTAATTTCGAATTGGAAAACCTCAAGAAAAAAATCAATGATGTTATTCAAAAAAATAATAACATCATTGATGTTTTGGGGCGAATTTAAAACCCCTCAAAATCACTTTGTTTTTTTGTGTGCTACAATCTTAAAAATGTTTTAGCGATGTTTAGAAAAGCCAAATTTTGAGGATGCACACAGTGTGCCAACATGTGCTATCTGCCATCACGGGAGATCAATGAACGCGTTTTGGGGGTGCAACCCCTTCCTCAATAATAAAGTAGCCGTGAGGAAGGGGTTGCTCCCCCAAAACACGTCCCTTGATCCCCCATGATGGCAGCTAGCACATGTTGACATTCGTAAATCGGTGTGCATCTTCCAAATTTGGCTTTTCAAGGGGTGACTTCACCCCATCTGAACGCAATATCAAACACAGTTCCTAAATACTCATGTCTGATATTGCCTTCAAGTTTTACCATATGTGAACTTTGTAAGTTCAAGATTTTTGTCTTTCTTGCTGGTTTTACACATGCCTGTTTTAACTTAAATGGACATTTCTATTTTTGATAATGCCAGCCCAAAAATTGTTATACAACAAACATGTTGGTTTGTTTTAAAAACCTTTTCTAAATGCACATGTGATTGTGCAGGTATTAAAAAGATTGTTATCAAGAATGTGTGGATTATTGTCTCAACGCTACAACACTTTTGTGGTGATGTAATTGCTGTTTTCTGTGAAAATGGGGGTTATTTCCTAAGGGCAAATCCTCTTTGCACTACAAGTGCAGTTTCAGTGCAGTTTCAAGTGCACTTGTAGTGCAAAGTGTCTACGCCTTTAGTAAATAACACCCAACAGTGCTTTGTATAAGGTTACACAATCACGCCATTTTCAGGACTACCCACATTGCTGTCAGGGTCAGCTAAAACAAACACAAGCAGTAAATGTCACCAAAGATTAGCTTTTTCTTTTTTATTTGATAAAGGCTTCACAAATTGTCTGGCATATTGATGGCCCCCCTACCCGCAAAGAACTCAAGGTATCTTAACCGAACATCACGGGCACTCAGGGAGGGCAAGCCAGGACGGCCACTTTCAAGCACCGTCAGGGTTGTTTCATGTAGAATTCCGGCCTCAGGCCCAACTGAGCCAGCATAGTTGGCAGAATGTTGGCGTAAAAAATGTTATGTAGAACACAGCACGCCAGGATTATATGATTAAATTTATACTCCGCCATATGGATGGGTGTCAGAAATAGGTGGAACCGGCTGGCCATGATTCCAAATGTGTTCTCCACCACTCTTCTGGCTCTGGCCAGCCGGTAATTAAAGACCCTCTGTTCCGGGGTGAGGGTCCTCATTGGGAATGGCTGCATAAGATGGTACCCCAGTGCAAATGCTTCATCCGCAACGAAGACGAATGGGAGTCCTTCCACATTGTCTTCTGGAGGTGGCAAGTCCAAGCTGCCATTCTGGAGACGCCTGTAAAACTCTGTCTGGGCGATGACTCCACCATCGGACATTCTTCCCCACGTCCACATACAGGAAGTCGTAATTAGCCGACACCACCGCCAACATCACAATACTATTGAACCCCTTGTAATTATAATAGTACGACCCCGAGTTTGGTGGTGGGACGATGTGGACGTGTTTCCCATCAATTGCCCCTCCGCAGTTAGGAAAGTCCCACCGCTGGGCAGAGTGGGAGGCCACAGTCTGCCATTCCTGTAACGTGGAAGGAAACTGTTGAGGAAAACAAAAAAATAACTATTTTTGCACATAAACATGGCAAGCAGATTAGACACAAACATTCTTGGCCAACCTCCAGATAACATTTATTAAGGGGAATTTTACAACACCAAAGTATAAGGTACACCTATCATATCCCCCCCCTCTCATGGGCCATTTCTAACATTATAGGGGGGGGGGATCTTGGACAGGTAACCCTCTCCACTTCATTGAGAGATGAATGCCTAAATGCAGGGTATTACTTGGAACAGCCCCTCCTTAGTTACACTATTGGCAGCCCACTGGACAGGTAAGAAGTGTCCTAATACAAAGATATAAATACACACTGTACAAATTTGAGCACATTTGGACATTCTGCTATTACCTATCAAGATAATAATAGGATACAAAAACTTTAAACAGTACCATTTGAAAGTATACAGGCAGGCCCTTGCACTACATGCTTTGGGGAATTCATCCATACATTTGACCACAAAAGAGATGGGTATAGTGTGTATGGGTTTGGCAAAGTCAGCAAATAGATGATTGAGGATAGATAGAGAATTGGGATCAGCTGACTTAGCAGTTGGGGGGAGGGAGGGTTACTAAAAATGATTTGGGGACACCACCAAAAAAAGCCTCTGGCACTCTGCCTGAATTTAAAGCACAAATCACATTTCAAAACATTTTAGGGGGTGTTTTGGTTAAAGCACTACTATGGAGCTGTTAAAATACATTGTTAAGTGACTACATGATGTGAATATAGGGGCAGGAGAGCATGCTGGGGAGGTTAGTGAAGGCAAATATGTATGAAGGACTAAAAAAATAATTACATAAAAATCCAGCATGCATGAGAACAAAGGGGACATTCACAGCATATTACAATCATGGTAATTTGGGAATGAGGAGAGAAATACAATATATTAGCAAACATTCAATACAATAAAATGTGATATTAAAGGATAAAAATCTTACCTTCATATACTCCTTCTGCAGGACCTGGATGATGGCAGAACAGGTCTCTGGGATAATGATACCCAGAGCCTGGGGGGAGATGCCTGTCGATAACTTCAAGTCCTGCAGGCTTCTCCCTGTCGCCAAGTACCGCAGGGTAGCGACGAGCCTCTGCTCTGCAGTGATGGCTTGCCTCATGCAGGTATCCTGCCTGCTGATATAGGGGGTCAGCAAAGCCAACAGACGGTGAAATATGAGGTCCGTCATCCTGAGAAAGTTCCTGAAATCATCAGGATTATTCTCACAGATCTCACGGAGCAAAGGCATATAAGAGAACTGGTCACGCTGAAGCAACCAATTCTTGGTCCATGAACTCCTCCCCACCCTGTTCATGGACTGGACTTGTGTCAAGGTCAGGACCCCAACACCAAGCCCCCCCACAGCACGAACTCTACCTGGAGTACGTATACGCAACATGGCTAGAAAACGGTCGGCTGCTCAGAACAAAGTAACAGAACGCACTGAAGAACAGCAAGGCCTGTGAAGAGCGACCTGAAAAACAGCAACGAGCGGGCAAGATCGCACAGGAAACTCCGATACGAACTGACTGCACGCACTGAAGAGCAGATACAAACCCACAAGCACAAACTGAACCGCAGAAAACGATCTGAAAGCCACGAGTCTGAAAAAGCGCTAATCGTCTCTCACCAAACTTTTACTAACACGAGATTAGCAAAAGGAGCCCAGAGGGTGCCGCGCTTGGTTCTGAACTGGCCTTTACTAGTCTCATTGGACGTGGTTGACGTCACCGCGTTGTTGGTGATCGGAAATTCTGACAACTTTGTGCGACCGTGTGTACGCAAAACAAGTTTGAGCCAACATCCGTCGGAAAAAATCCTAGGATTTTGTTGTCGGAATGTCCGATCAATGTCCGACCGTGTGTACGGGGCATTAGAATGTGTCTGCCAGTAGATTTAGAACTGGTTAGTTTTAGGCTGAACTACCACCTTAACTGTAACCTTCTAACTTATTTGCCTACTAAATCATATTGCATTGTTTTATAATCATAAAAGGCTTCCTTTTGGTACCCTGGTCATGTTTTTTATTATTAGCTGACAAATAGGCAAAATTATTTACAAAAATACAACTTACTCATAATGGCCGGAAAAAAGGTTTAGAAATTCCGCCAGCAAAAATCAGATGTGAGCTTTTGGTCAGAAATTCCGACCGCGTGTATGCTGCATCGGACTTTTGCTGGCAGAATTCCAGCCAGCAAAAGATTGCGAGCAGGTTCTCTATTTTCCAGTTGGAAAAAGTTCCTATCCGAAAATGCGTTCATCTTTATGCAATTCGGACGCACAAAAAATCACGCATGCTTGGAAACAATTCGGCGCATGCTTGGAAGCATTGAACTTAATTTTCTCGGGTCGTCACCGTGTTCTTGGCGGTCGAAAGTTCAGAGAACTTTTGTGTGACCGTGTGTATGCAAGGCAAGCTTGAGCGGAATTCCGTCGGAAAAACCATCCAAGTTTTTTCTGACGGAATTTCTGTGTTTGGGGCATTACAGTGTAATATTATTTTTATAGTTTTTAATGCAGAGTATATCTGTTACTTTTAGCCACAACCCTTCTAACATCAGAGGAGATTTAAACCGTTCATAAAGTAGACTAGGCTTATTAAGTGCTAAAATAAGCTACATTTACCACACACACAAATATATTTTTCTTTGATGTGAAAATAGGTTTCCTAAATCATGGAGAATGGTGCTTATTCCCCCTCCCCCTGCAACAAAATAACTTTCAGTTGAGTTACCAACTCTGACTGCTTACTACCTAGCGCGGAGGGGGATACTACTGTAGCACCCTCTAGTGTGCTACTAGTGTTAATGCTGGTAAATTTATATTATGACTCATGGTTAGATTGTGAGTCTGAAATTGGGTCAGGGTTTATTGATGACTCATAGAGGCAGGTCTCTGGTACCTCCTCCTGGATCTGGAAGTTTGGAGAACCTTCTAGAAGTTAGTGGGCAGAAGCCAGGAGGGTTCATCTGCATTCTTGAGGGAACTTGTCCAGTCCCCAGGCAGAATGTCCTGTAATGGTGGCAGAGTAAGCCCTTAAATATGGTGGAGCCATGCCAGCAGGAGAACCGGGTGGAATAGGAAGTGCTGAGGAGGCTGTTGGTGGACTAGGAGGGAGCCCTGGGTCTGGGCGACCTCTGCCTCCAGGCTAGTCTTGGCTGGCTTGGGAAGATCGTGACAGCATTACGGTTTGAAAAGAATCTTGCCTGAGGAGCAGCAGGGAGCATAGTAGATAGCACAGAGTGAGTACATCAGCACACCCAGGGATACACAAGGGGAGAGACTGTCACATGTAGCAAGCCTTTCAGCACTGTGCTTAACCCCTTCTATCCCTTGCCCTGAGAGATCTTCGTAACAGCCAGGTGGGCTGGTGGACAAGCAGGCAGTAGAGCTGGGAGCAGTTTCTGTGGAGGAGTTGCAGATACCCCTAAATGCAGCTTACAACACATTGTGCTATCTTCTAAAAGGGACTGAGAGTTCCTAGTCCTTAAGTGGCTTTTGCTTATGAGGCCAGGAGGGAGAACAGTCCAGGATTGTTGTACATAGAGAGGAGGTTGTCCCCATCTATCATTTCAGTCAAGTTGGGCATCCCATAACCCCTAATAAAACAGCACAAAAACAAGCTGAAAGACTGTTTTTTGTGTCTGGATGAAAGTGGAAAATACTTGTTGCCTGTCTGTGCAGGAGTAGGGGAACCATTCACCGGCAGCTCCTGTGAGAATAGTGCTATACTACTATTAAGGGGGGAATGTACTACTGTGTACTAGTGAATTGGGGGGGGGCAAGGGGGCATGGGGAATGTAATACTGAGTGGGGGCTTGTACTACTGACCGGTCTGAGGCGGGGGGTTAATGTTTTTGCCTGCCCACGTCACCGTGGCCACCTCTCCTTCAACTGCCTATGCCATTGAAAACACTTGATTTCTTCATGAAAGGTTCACCATAAGCCTGTTGTAACAGATATTACGTTTCAATACCACTTTTACCAATTTTCATGCAAAATTTGATGTTAATCTGCTACTCAGGATCCCTTTCACTCGTTTTTTGCCAATAGTGCAATGCACACATGTGTTATTTCTTCTGCTACTCTGTAAAAACCAAAAAATTCAGTTGGTCGGTGACCCAGGCAAGTGCAAGTTAGAAGATGTCAGCACACACTCAAGTGAGAATGGCTATGTGACTCACCACCATTGTGCTACACCGCAGACATTCCAAAAAATAAATCGTCACACCTCGTGCACTAGTGAGCAGGTACTACTGAGCAGGGGGTATGGAATGTACTACTGAGTTTGGGTTGGGTTTAAGGGGGTATAGGGAATGTAATACTGAGCGGGTGGAGTACAACTGAGGGGGGGGGGGGATGTACTACTGAGCGGGAGGGGTACTACTGAGAGGTGGGGGAGTGGATAATGTGCCACTGAGGGGGGGTACTACTGAGGGGGGAATGTACTACTGAGTGGGGGAGAATACTATTTAACAGGGAGTACTAGTGAGCTGGGAAAACACTGAGCAGGAGATCTTATAAGCCATGAAACTGTAGAGTGGGGCATCTACTAAACAGGGGGATACGATGAGCAGGAGATCTAATAAGCCAGGAGACTGATGAGCTGGAGATCTGCTGAGCGGGGGTACTAATAAGCCAAGAAACTGATAAGTGGGGTGACTACTGAGCTACCAAAAAAACATAAAAAAAAAAAAACTATCAGATACCACAGCATCACCTAATCATGACTCAAATCTGGTGATGTCCTCATCATCACTAACCATTTGACATCACTTCCCCTTTAAAATAAGTAGAAGATCAACATACACATGTCATTTGCCAAGCTTCATTAAGGCTTCACGGTGCATCACAAAAGTATCATATGTAGGAAGGTCCCAGGCCCCCTTCGGTCTAATGAGAACCTCCAGGGCCAGAGATAGCTGTCATCCTTCTGTATATGGTGGGTTGTGAGGCATAGTGGGTGCAAAGTAGTTAGAGTCATTGGGCGCTAGACACTTCTTGAATGCAAAAGTGATTTTATTTCTCTTAACAGAACTTTGGGAAAGAGGGTTAGGGCCAGGACACCCTTAGGTACTTGCAAGATTAATTGGCAGACTCCGAGACTTCAACAGGAGGACAGCCATGCAGGGAAAGGCATCCAGCAAGACGCCACATCTGCACATGTAGAATTGCTGTCTCCTATGGCAAAAATCTTTAACAGTTCCTAACACAAAGTGTAACAGTTCCTTCACTTCCACAACAATCACTTTTTGTAGTTCTTCAGCACACTGAGCTCCCAGTCTCTCTCACTAGACTAGATAATTCACTGCTACTGAATCCCTTGAGCTCCTCCAATCTTCACGCTAGTATTCCTCAAGCGTCACCCTTGCTTCTCTGCTGGGTCTCTAGCTTAGCACTCAAGATACTTCTCAAGCTTCACCCCACTGGCCTGCTCGATCCCTGGCTTGACACACAAGGCTGCTCTGCATGCGTCACCTCCGCTGGCTGGGTCCCTGGCTTGATACCCACTGAAGATTCCCGATTCTCCACCATTCTCGGTCGGTGAGAATACTGCTCCGGTACTTGCTTCAGCTACTCACTGTGGTCCCCGGTAATAAGGTGGTTGGCCCCATAGTGGCGACAGCTTCCGTTCTACCTTCGGCCATGACAGGTTCTCCGGCCGGCAGAACCATCACTTCCCAAAGTCACGTCCCAAACTTGCGCGGGTCTCTTGCTTCTGGATAGGCCCTTAGACAGCCTAGCAGCCAGATGTGCCCGGGATAGGCCCAATCTCCGGCCTAGCAGCCCGGGCAATACTACACACGTCCACCCAGACAGCCGTCCAGGTGGCACAGAACACAGATCACCTGACTCCATCCAAACATATAGGCTCTCCCAGCAGGCCAAAGGATTCAAGAAAACCCCTGCTCATTGGCTGAGATACCCCATATACCCATAATCTGACCTTGCATTGCCCTTCTCTTATCTAATGCCACCAAGTATCCGGCCACCTAGCGGCAGAAGAGAAAAGTGCAGCAGTGCCAGACTTAGGAAGGAATCAGATGATCCCTAAAGATTAGCCAAGGTAGCTACTTCTGGCAGGTAAATTTAAGAGCAACCCTGCCTAAACTCCATGTTGCTACACATAAATACAATAAAATGCATCTTAAAGCAGTAGTCACTTTAAAGGAGAAGTATGGGAATAGTTTATTTTTTTGGAATCATACTTACATAAGTGGATGCAGCATTGTTTCAGGCTGAGAACTGAGTGATTAAGCACCGCTGATCGCTTGGTTATTAGAGCTCCGTCAGCAGGGAGCTGGTGACCATCAGTCACTGGCTCTCTTCTCTGCCCGCCTGCACTCACTGGAGCGCTGGGCTGTGAAGGGGGTGGAAGCAGTCGGTTCAGGCTCTTGGTCGCTTGCTGAGAGGCTGGGCTGGGTGCTGGCCCAGGCATGTGAGCAGATCCCGACCATATGGTCGGGATCTTTCCCAAGCCTGGACTGGCTCTGTGATGTCAGCTGACAGTGGGCTTCAGCCCGCTGTCTGCTGAAAACGCGTCGCAGAAGTGCAGAACGGACTACACTCCTGTGATCTAGAGGAGAAGTACAGCCAAATTAGCTTTGGCCTGTACTTCCTCCTTAATGTGTGTTACCAATCAACATAAGTCTAAACCAGGCCTCACATTCTTCCTCCCTGTAACCTTAACACTAACCCTTCCTGTAATCCTAACTCTCCCTGTAACCCTAATACTAACCTTTCCTGTAACGCTAACCATCCCAGTACTCCTAACATTAATCCACTTCAATTAACTCTAATGCCCTGTACACACGGTCGGACATTGATCGGATATTCCGACAACAAAAGCCATTGTTTTTTTCCGACGGATGTTGGCTCAAATTGTCTTGCATACACATGGTCGCACAAAGTTGTCAGAAAATCTGATCGTTCTGAACGCGGTGACGTAAAACACATACGTCGGGACTATAAAAGGGGCAGTAGCCACTAGCTTTCGTCTCTTAATTTATTCTGAGCATGCGTGGCACTTTGTGCGTCGGATTTGTGTACACACGATCGGAATTTAACCGATCGGATTTTGTTGTGGAAAAATTTTATAGCCTGCTCTCAAACTTTGTGTGTCGGAAATTCCACGGAAAAAGTCCGATGGAGCCCACACACGATCGGAATTTCCAACAACACGATCCGATTGCACTTTTTCCCTCGGAAAATCTGACCGTGTGTACAGGGCATTATCGTAACCCTCCCTGTAACCTTTCCATAAGTAAGCATAGGCCTTTGTCCCTTTGACCTTTTCTATATGCATTATACTTCAAAGGTGTTCCCTTCAGTCTGAAGATTATGCTGTTAACATTTCCAGCATCTAGCAAACCTCTGTAAATAGCTCTATATGTTGTAAAGTGCATATCTATTATACTCATAAGCTTATCGTTCTCTGTAATATAAGAGCAATCTTCAGCATGGAATATCCATAATTTTTCTAAGGGCACACATACTCGAGGTTTAAGTGGACTATATACATTAGTGACACTATTCTTCCATTAGGTCACATTGTTCGTGTACAGGACATCACATTGCCACCTTGTCACGCACTGTCTTTCATTTTAATACTTTGAGTTGACTGCTGACCTTTAAATGTCGCTAAATGACATGTTGATGAGGTGACAAGAGTGACCTTTGAGTGATGCTTTCCTGGCTATGTGGCACTGAGCAGGTTTATCGTGCAATGCCCTGCAGGGTTTACTTAATGGGAGAGAATTGTGAATGCTTTGTGGTTGGAAAGAGGTCTACAGCATGCAGGATAAACCAGAGATGCTCTGCAATGTTTTTTATACGTGAAATAAGGAGAAGCATTCTGTATGTCACCTGTGTAGTATATTCTGTATTTATGTCACTTAGAATTTGGTGGTTATGAACAATGTACCATGCTTATAGCATCCCTTTGTTGGGCTCTTCTTCTTCATGTTATGTTTGATGTAACCATCACACTATTACACTAACTAATCTGTTGAATTTATTTTCCTACCAATAAAGATTTTGTAAGAGAATTGGGTGGTTTCAGAAAAAAATCCATTAGGATGGCAGCATAACATAAAACCATCCTCATTTTAGAATAAATACTAGAGTTGCACTGAATGTAAATTTTGGTGCCGAAACCGAAAATGCAGGATGCACTTAGCCGAAACCCAAAACCGAAACTTACAGTTTTTAAAAAATATTTATATTTTTATATATAATTGTATTATTTTTTTATTTTTTTTTCCAGAAGAAGTTTTATTGGAAATAAAGTTAGGGAGCAATACAATATATAACACTTATGAGGTACTTCGATGCAGAACACGTAACATATGGTACATAGTAGGAGATATTTACCAAGCATGCTGAATTTAACATCATAAACAACCAAGAACCTTAAGGTTCAGAATGGACCTATTCAAGACCTATTCAAGACAACTGATAAAGGGGCCAAATTGTAGTAGGGCCCATCGTGTTGTGGAAAAAGAAGGAGCATCTTACTCATGCCAAGATGGGTCATGCTGGGGTACTGGGTCTGTTTTATTCTAGGGTTGTTATGTATAAGCTGGGTCTTATATAGGATGTCCAACCATATTATGAATGTCTCATTAGAAGCTACCCAGTAGCGGTAATTGTTGAGTTACAGGAAAAAACGAAACAATACAAAACAATAGGAATTGTTTAAGAGTGTGTAGGGAAGGATAAAGGGGGAGTGGGTCATTGGGGGGGGGGCTTTTTAATTAATATCATCAATTTAAATTAATATGAATTTATTGTTGGCCATTATTGGCACATTTAGTTCAAGAAAAGCTCAAGGAAATTCAGTCTGCAGTCTCTGACCATCTCTTGTATCATGTCCTCAGTCTCTAAACATCTTTTGTATCATGTCCTCAATCTCTAACCATCTCTTGTATCATGTCTGCAATCTCTTACCTAAACTTAAACATGCTGCTAATATTATTAGCAAAATTTCCATTTGGTGCACCTCTAGCAGACATGATACAGGAGATGGTCAGAGACTGCAGACATGATACAAGAGATCAAAGCATCCTCACCAGTGTCCATCAAATGCAGCCTCACCGGTGCCCGTCAGATGCAGCCCCACCAGTGCCTGTCAGATGCAGCTTACCTGTGCCTGTCAGATGCAGCTTACCTGTGCCTGTCAGATGCACTCTCACCAGTGCCTGTCAATGGCAGCCTTACCAGTGCCTGTCAATGGCAGCCTTACCAGTGCCGGTCAGATGCAGCCTCACCAGTACCGGTCTGATGCAGCCTCACCAGTACCTGTCTGATGCAGCCTACCAGTGCCTGTTTGATGCAGCCTACCAGTGCCTGTCTGATGCAGCCTACCAGTGCCTGTCAGAGGCAGCCTACCAGTGCCTGTCAGATGCAACCTCACCAGTGCCTGTCAGATGCAGCCTCACCAGTGCCTGTCAGATACAGCCTCACCAGTGCCTGTTAGATGCAGCCCACCAGTGCCTGTCTGATGCAGCCTCACCAGTGCCTGTCAGATGCAGCCTCACCAGTGCTTGTCAGATGCAGCTCAGGGTCAGAGCTCCAGCTGTGTCACGGAGCTGGATTTGAATCTCCCAGACCGGGCAGCCTCAGAAACAATGTCTCGCCTCCTGTGATACATGTCACACTGATTCAAGTTCCTGGCATTGGATCAGTGTGCCGTTTATCAAAGGAGGTGGGGCATTGTTACTGCAGCCGTCCGGACAATTCAGCTCTGTAAAACACAGGGAGATTGCCGCTCTGTGTGAGGAGGAGGAAGGAGAGGAGGAGGAGAAGACTCTGACTGAGCTGCCAGGATGACACCCCCGTAATGTGCGGCACCCAGGGCAGGCTGCCTCCTTTTTGGTGCCATTATTGGCACCTTTTCTTCTTTCGACCGCATGCCTAAAACACAGTTTTCAGCCAATATCTTTTCTAGAAAGAAAAGGTAAAGTTATTGCAGTGGGGTAGCATGGTCTGCCAGTGCCTGGGCAAGGCAAGTATTGTTCCCCCCCCCCCATTAGCACTTCCCTTCCAACAAAAAACGTATTGTGATATGGGGGGTGCTTAGTTCAGTGGTGGTAGGGCGTTTGTCAAGCCAGTCTGAACTGGTCCTAAAATGGTTCTAAAGGCGCAAGGTTTTTTAACCTTAATGCATAGAATGCATTAAGGTACAAAAACTTTCTGGGTGCGGCTCCCCCCCACAGGCCTTGTGTTTGACACATGTGCTCTAGACATTATAGCAACAGAGATTCTGATAATCACTACTTCAGTTTAGAGCACAGCTTTTTGTGATTATAATCATACCAATGACCAATCACAGCAGATCACATGACAATTGTAAACAATGGAGGGCTTCCTTTCATTCCATCCATTGTGTAAAATTGTGTTGCTAGCTGTGATTGGTCACAGTGATCACATGATACAGACAGGGCCAATCACAACCCATCTGTACCATGTGATTAACTGTGGCCAACCACAGCTAATCACAACAATGCTCACAAAATTAATCAGTTTCATTCAGGAAAATGGTTGCTTATAGTGCCTTGAAAAAGTATTAATACCCCTTGAAATGTTCCACATTTTGTCATGTTACATCCAAAAACATAAATGTATTTTATTGGGATTTTTTTGTGATAGACCAACACAAAGTAGCACATAATTGTGAAGTGGAAGGAAAATGATAAATGTTTTTCAAAATTTTTTACAAATAAATATCTCCAGATATATATATAGTGTAGCGCTATGTGTATGGGTAGATCAAGGTGAGATGTTGAAATCGGGCCAACTGACAATGGCCAGAAAACAAGCAAAAAAATTAATTTAAAAAGGTGAGTTGAAAAAGAATTTGGTTGCACAAATACAGATTTATGTACAGAGCATAATAAAAAACGCCTGTGGAAGAGTGAAAACAACAAACACAATATAAATCAACATTAAATAAAGTCCATGTAAATAAATTGTGTCCTTAATGGAAATCGAAAAAAGGCCACCACCAACAGTCTCTGAGGGTAGGTTGATGAGAGCAGCAACAGGGTGTTACTGGTGGGTGAAACGGAGGAACACCAAATCCAATGTGACATCTATGTATGTGTCAGAACCACCACCATAACATCTGAGGAGGCTTACCGGACGTAGAGGACTTGGAAAGACATACGTCTTGCAAGTCACAAAAAGCTTATTTAGCCACCGGGGCTAGTAGGGTGAAAACATCAATATCCAAAGCTTCAATAGGTAAGGAGGAAAGATCTGTAGGCAGCTTCGACCGTCCAGAGGTATCAGCAAACCATCCGGATGTATAATTGGAACCATGAGAGAAAAAAGACTCACATGGCGTGATATCGTTTTAAAAGGCAGGCATGTGAGTCTTTTTTCTCTCATGGTTCCAATTATACATCCGGATGGTTTGCTGATACCTCTGGACGGTCGAAGCTGCCTACAGATCTTTCCTCCTTACCTATTGAAGCTTTGGATATTGATGTTTTCACCCTACTAGCCCCGGTGGCTAAATAAGCTTTTTGTGACTTGCAAGACGTATGTCTTTCCAAGTCCTCTACGTCCGGTAAGCCTCCTCAGATGTTATGGTGGTGGTTCTGACACATACATAGATGTCACATTGGATTTGGTGTTCCTCCGTTTCACCCACCAGTAACACCCTGTTGCTGCTCTCATCAACCTACCCTCAGAGACTGTTGGTGGTGGCCTTTTTTCGATTTCCATTAAGGACACAATTTATTTACATGGACTTTATTTAATGTTGATTTATATTGTGTTTGTTGTTTTCACTCTTCCACAGGCGTTTTTTATTATGCTCTGTACATAAATCTGTATTTGTGCAACCAAATTCTTTTTCAACTCACCTTTTTAAATTAATTTTTTTGCTTGTTTTCTGGCCATTGTCAGTTGGCCCGATTTCAACATCTCACCTTGATCTACCCATACACATAGCGCTACACTATATATATATCTGTTGAATTCTTTACTTCTTTGTCTTAGAGGTGTGTTAGCTGCTTACTGTATTATATATAATTAATTTTTTTAGCATCTCTGTAGCAGCGCTGTACTCATTCCTTATCTGTTTACAAATAAATATCTGAAAAGTTTGGCCTGCATTTGTATTCAGCCCCCTTTACTTTGATACCCCTAACTAAAATCTAGTGGAACCAATTGCCTTCAGAAGTCACCTAATTAGTAAATAAGAGTCCACCTGTGTGTAATTTAATCTCAGTTTTCTGTGAAGTCCTCAGAGGTTTGTTAGAGACCCTTAGTGAAAAAACAGCATCATGAAGGCCAAGGAACACACCAGATAGGTCAGGGATAAAGTTGTGGTGAAGTTTAAAGCAGGGTTAGGTTATAAAAAACATCCCAAGCTTTAAACATCTCATGGAGCACTGTTCAATCCATCATCGGAAAATAAAAGAGTATGGCACAACTGCAAACCTTCCAAGACATGGCTGTCCACCTAAACTGACAGGCCAGGCAAGGAGAGCATTAATAAGAGAAGCAGCCAAGAGGCCCATGGTAACACTGAAGGAGCTGCAGAGATCCACAGCTCAGGAGGCAGAATCTGTCTATAGAACAACTATTAGTCATGCACTCCACAAATCTGGCCTTTATGGAAGAGTGGCAAGAAGAAAGCCATTGTTGAAAGAAAGCCATAAAAAGTCCCATTTGCAGTGTGCGAGAAGCCATGCACAGCAAACATGTGGAAGAAGGTGCTCTGGTCAGATGAGACCAAAATTGAATTTTTGGCCTAAAAAGCAAAACGCTATGGGTGGCAGAACACTAACCCTGCACATCACCCCAGAACACACCATCCCCACCGTGAAACATGGTGGTGGCAGCATCATGTTGTGGGAATACTTTTTTCAGCAGGGACAGGGAATCTGGTAAGAGTTGATGGGAAGATAGATGGAGTCAAATACAGGGCAATCTTAGACAAAAACCTGTTAGAGTCTGCAAAAGACTTGAGACTGGGGTGGAGGTTCACCTTCTAGCAGGACAATGACCCTAAACATACAGCTAGAGCTACAATGGAATGGTTTAGATCAAAGCATATTCATGTGTTAGAACGGCCCAGTCAAAGTACAGACCTAAATCCAATTGAGAATCTGTGGCAAGACTTGAAAATTGCTGTTCATGGACGCTCTCCATCGAATCTGACAGAGCTTGAGCTATTTTGCAAAAAGAATGGGCAAAGATGTCACTCTCTAGATGTGCAAAGCTGGTAGAGACATAACCAAAAAGACTTGCAGCTGTAATTGCAGCGAAAGGTGGTTCCTACAAAGTATTGACTCAGGGGAGCAGAATACTAATGCACGCCACACTTTTAATATATTTATTTGTAAAAAAATTGAAAACCATATATCATTTTCCTTCCACTTCACAATTGTGTGCCACTTTGTGTTGATCTGTCAAATGAAACCCAATAAAATACATTTACATTTTTAGTTGTAACAAGACAAAATGTGGAAAATTTCAAGGGATATGAATACTTCTTCAAGGCACGGTATACCAATAAAATTCATTGGCATAAACAATCACAATGTGTAAAAAAAAAAAAAAAAATCCTAATCACTTTCCCAGAGTAGTATAATGTTACTATGGTAGTGTAGCGCTGACAACCTTTGTTTCTAGCTCTATGCGTATTATACAGTACATAGGTTGTGTTAGTGCCATCTTGTGGACAATTGAGAAAGTACAATATGTTTACGTTTCATGATCAAGTAAAAATGACATGGAAGTGATTTATTGTTTACTTCGGAACTTTAGCTCTGACCCACCCACAATGCTCCTGGACAAGGTGAGAACTGAACTGCATTGTGGGAGGATATAAAAGGGTGAGGAGTGGCCATCTTAGGTCTCTTGTTCCTGGGACGTGTGGCCTGTCAGCAGAACCCTGTAGGTGTATGTGTCCTACAGGGTTGCGGCCTACTTTGCAAGGGGGTGGAGGAACTACAAAGATCCTGCCATCATATCACAGCGTGCTGGAGCAGCCAAAGTGATCGTTCCGGAGACCCGTGGGGAGATAACCGAGGACTCCTGGTCGCTTGTGAGCGAAACAGTGTGACAGCGTGGTGGTGTCTCGATACAGACTGAGAACTGCTGAAACGGAGACATCTATCTGCCGGATCTCGTGGGGTGAGAGGGTTAACACCCAGAAGTTTGTTTAACTATTACATACACAGTTAGAACTGTTACAGAGCGTTGCTGGGACTGATAGTCCCACGGAACAAGTGAAGTTGGAGAACTTTACACCTGAATAGACTTCAGTATTCAAGAACGGATGCTAGATGCTTATTTCTTCATATAAAAACACTTATTTAACCTGTTGGATTACAATTGTTTTAGTGTGATACATTACGCTGCGCAACACCCAGGAGGAACCCCTTGTGGATTACGATTATAAAAGCTAACGAAGACTGAAGAAGTTCGGACTATCTTATCATTGCAGGGCCCTGCATTTAGTTACAAAGTATAGTGACTTTAAGGTCTAGAGCAGGGGGAGCTCCCGGGTATATTTATATATAATTAGATATATTTGTGTCTGTTACTGATTGTCACAACTATTCCTTATACTGTCACACTACGTTGGTGTGATAGTATAGTCATTGTAATAATTCTTTATATAAATATATTATTTGCTCAAAGAAAGAAGTTATTTTTGGTTATTACTAAAGTTTGTGTGCAGTGTTGTTATTTCTCCTGCAGGTGGAGCTACCAGCACCCAGGTAGAGGTAACTATAACTGTAAGTGTATGTTGTGGGTTAAAGTTGATACTCATATTATTACAACACTGCACTACATTTGTGTCAAGGGGATTGAACAATTTAAGAAGGGTGAAGAGCACAGGCCCGCTTAAACCAGCAGCTCCATCGAGAGTTATTGCTACAGTAGCACTGCATTGCTCTTGTTGCAGTGGTAAAAAATAAATAAAATTAAAAAAATAATAAAAAAAAAAAAATTGACCAAAAATTATTATTATTATTACTATTATTTTTACATACTGTCACCAGTCAGTGTCCCTGATCACCGCCACACCATTTATATGAGGATGTTGTACTGCACTTACGTAACAAAAGAAAAAAAAAAATGATTTGGGTTATTTTCACCAAAGAAATGGAGCAGAATACATTTTGACCTAAATTTATGAAGAAAGTTTATTTCTTTGCAAAAAGATATAACAGAAACAAAGACAATTTTGGTCGTTTTTCATTAATAAAGCAAAAAATATAAAAACCCAGTGGTGATTAAATACTACCAAAAGAAAGCTCTAAAAAAAAAAGATAAAAATGTCATATGGGTACAGTGTAATTGTCATTCAAAGTGGAACAGCGCTGAAAGCTGAAAATTGGCCTGGGCAGGAAGGGGCTAAAAGTGCCCTGTATTGAAATGATTAAGAATGTATTCATGAAAACCATGCTGTATTCATGTGTGTCTTTTCTATCTGCCTATAATTCAACTTCAAAAGCAACGGACCAGCTTTCATTTTTTTTTTTTTTTGGAAAAGGTGGAATTCTCCTTTTAAATAATTTTTTCTGAAATAGTAGTAAATAGGACAAGCTGCCACTTGCAGAGTAAGTAGGAAAATTAACAGTAACACAATTTAAATATGATTATAATCAACATAGATGTGTACTTACACAAAGAAATTAATTAGTAAAATGAACAGGCGGGCTAGATGGATTGCTTTGTCTGTTCTTGCCATCAATGTTCTATAAATCTTTTATTGTATAACAGTTGTACAAAATGCAGGAGATTAATGGTCAGAGAAATTGAACAAAAAATTGGCAATATGTTAGTCTGGCTGGCTTGAATTTTTCTTCACCTTCCCCAGTGTGAGAGTTGGCCTAGTTGGAATGGCAGAATCACATTCACAGTCCTATGTGGTGATTGTCAAACACGGGATGTATGTTTTTCCTAACAAAGATAATTTTAATGGCCAAGTAATCTATGATGAACAAAACTAAAATGAATGGCCAATCTAAAGCATTCTGGCAATAATGACAAAAGAGGGATGGTGGAAAAGCTGAAGTAGCAATGATATGTATCATAAAATAATTAGACGGTAAATGAGATGGTCTGCGGAGGCTGGGCAGCGTTAATTTAGAGATGTACTGCAGGCCGCTGTCACAGAAGACAGGCTGAGCAATGCGTTTTTAATGTAGGTAATTATTGAGATGAATTTGGTGAGGTGGTTCCCAGCATCAGAACGTAGACATTGATCTGTGATTGGGGCATCGATCGTTCTGTTATATGAGAGCATTCCAGTCATAAACTCAACATAATGAGACAAGCTTCGCTGCAGATCTCTATAGTGCCCTGCAGGGCCATATATCAAAATGAAAGCCAGAGATAGCAGCCAGGGCTAGTGGAAAGAGTCGGGATGATTACAGAAAAGCAGCCTTCCACACGGCATATATGAAATCATTAAAGGAGACAGTATTTGGAGTAGGCCAGGATTTATATGGGAAGAATGGCATGACTTAGGAGAGCTTCAGACAGGCAAAGGGACACAACTGCTCCAAGCTTCACTTGTCATGTTAAGACTGTGCCGGTGGTAACAAGTCTTTGAAAGGGCTTTGATTGCTCACATTTTCTCATTTGCTGGAAATCTTTAATGGCCATTTAATATTTAAGAAGAGAAACTTCCAGTCAATGTGCACACAGTGAAATGTAATATACAGTACTGTGCAAAAGTCTTAGGCAGGTGTAAAAAATTTTTTAAATCAAATTTAAATTAAGAAGGGTTTTAGAAATAGAAATGTTAATAGTTTTGTACCACCCTCTAGCATGCTACTAGAATAGTGCAGGCAATTTTATTGACTCGTAATTAAGTGAGTCTGAATTTGGGTCAGGGTTACTGCAGGTCAGGCTGGGGGAAGCTTAGAGGCAAGTCTCTGGTGCCTCCCCCTGGTTCTGGAAGATTGGAGAAACTTCTAGAAGTTAGTGGGCAGAAGCCAGTAGGGTTGATCTGCATACTTATGCCGCGTACACATGGGCGGACTTTTCAACGGACTAAGTCTGGCGGACTTTTTGACTGACTTTCCGAAGGACCTTCCGAATGAACGGACTTGCCTACACACGATGATGACGTACGACCGGACTAAAACAAGGAAGTTGATAGCCAGTAGCCATGGCTGCCCTAGCGTCAGTTTTTGTCCGTCGGACTAGCATACAGAAGAGCGGACTTTTCGACTGGACTCGAGTCCGTCAGAAAGATTTTAAACATGTTTCACTTCAAGGTCTGTCGAACTTTTGGGAAAAAAGCCCACACACAATCGAATTATCCGACGGACTCCGCTCCTCTGGACCAAGTCTGCCGTAAAGTCCGCTTGTGTGTACGCGGCATTAGGGGAACCTCGCCAATCCTCAGGCAGAGGGCCAGGCAGGGTGTCTGAGTCCACCCTTAAATATGGATGATTCATGCCAGTATGGGAGTTGGGTGGAAGATGGAATGCTGAGGAAACTGTCGGTGGGCCAGGAGGGCACCCCGGAATCTGTGTGTGTGGGGGGGGAGGTCTCTGCCTCCAGGCTGGGCTTGGAATGGCTTAGGCCTTAAGGGGTTTTTGCATTTTACCTTCAGGAGACTGTCAGTGTTCGGAAGGGAGGACAGTTCAAGATCTTGTACATACATAGGTAGAAAGCTGTCCCTGGTTATTGTTTCAGTCAAGTTGGACATCCCATATATCCCTTCACCCTATCCAAGTTGTTACTCGTAATAAAACATAAAAACAAAGCCAAGGCACTGACTTCTTGTGTTTGGATGCAAGCAGAGAGTGCGTGTTGCCTGGCTGTGCAGGAGTAGGGGAGCCAGTTACCAGCAGCCCCTGCGGGGGTAGTGCTACAGTTTATTTTTATCAATTAACAAAATGGAAAGTTAATGAACAGAACATAAATCCAAATCAAATATTTGGTGTGACCACCCTTTACCTTCAAACCAGCATCAATTCTTCTATGTACACTTGCACACAGTTTTTGAAGGAACTCGTTAGGTAAGTTGTTCAAAACATCTTGGAGAATTAACCACAGACCTTCCATTGATGTAGGCTGCCTCAAATCCTTCTGTCTCTTCATATAATCCCAGACAGACTCGATGTTGAGATCAAGGCTCTGTGGGGGCCAAACTTCACTTCCAGGACTCCTTGTTTTTCTTTAGGCTAAAAATAATTTTTAAGGACATTGGTTGTATGATTGGGGTGGTAGTCCTGTGGCAGAATAAATTTGGGGCCAGTCACACACCTCCCCCTGATGGTATTGCATGATGGATAAGTATCTGCCTATATTTTTCTTAGCATTAAGGACACCATTAATTGAAATATTCAACTCCATTTGCAGAAATGCAGCCCCAAACTTGCAAGCAAACTCCACCATGCTTCACTTTTGCCTGCAGACACTCATTATTGTACCGTTCTCCAGCCCTTCGCCAACAAACTGCCTCCTGCTACACCCAAATATTTCAAATTTTTATTCATCAGTCAAGAGCACCTGCTGCCATTTTTCTGTACCCCAGTTCCTGTGGTAATTTACAGCATTTGCACAGTACTGTATATAGCTCTCAACTGTCTCTCATTTGGGGAGACTGTCCCTCTTTTGGCACCAAATTCCTCTGTCCCTCTTTCCTCCTCATTTGTTGCTCTTTTTGGTCTCTATGGATGTTTTTTAAAAATGCATTTCTCAGCTACCAAAAGTTTTATTCTTGACGCCTGTCAACTCAACAAGCTATGTTAAATTTGCCACAATGCCACATCCATGGCAAATGTAAACCCCCCTTCAGCTGTATGTTAGGTTTTAGGTGGACAGTCAGAGGTAATAAAACCACAGCTCAAGTGCTTGTTTTTACTGTCTCCTGGCCACTAGTGTCAGAGAGGCCTAAATGTTACAAATGTGTTAAACATAAAGAACTTAGCCATGTTACAGCAAGACCATTATTCCTAATATTTAAGGACAGCTTACAGACTGGAATGGTACCCACTGATTGGTGAAAAGCAAACGTTGCACCAATATTCAAAAAAGGGCCAAGATATATACCTGGAAACTACAGACCAGTCAGCCTAACATCAATAGTATGTAAACTATTTGAAGGACTGATAAAGGACCATATCCAGGAATTTGCTGATATATATAGTATCATTAGTAGTAACCAACATGGATTTATTAAAACACCGTTCTTGCCAGGGCAACTTTTTAACACTTTATGAAGAGGTGAGCTGTACTTTAGCTAAGGTAAAACCTGTGGATGTAGTATATTAGATTTTGATAAAGCATTTGATACAATACCCCATAAATGCTTAATTTACAAATCAAGGTCTTATGCAATTATGAGATCCTATGTTTCTGGATAGAAAACTGGTTGCAGGAGGGTGTCTAGAGTTAGTGATAAATGGCACATTTTCTGAATGGCCTAGGGTTGTGAGTTGAGTACCCCGGGGCTCTGTCGTGGGATCAATTCTGTTTAACTTGTTCATAAATTAACATGAAATAGAGGATGGAATATAACGTTCAGTTCCAGTGTTTTCTGATTATACAAAGCAAAGCTAAGCAGGGCAGTAACTTCAAAACAAAAGTGACAAAGTGAGAGGAAAGAGGAGAGTCCTAAAAAATGGTTTCAGGGACTTAGGAAATAGATTGAAGAGAAGGGCCTCCAAAGTGTTTTTTCTCAGAAATACTACCCATGCCTTGAGCCACACCAGAGAGGCAGCAGGAGCTTAGCTTAGAGAACTGGGCTGACTTCGGTTACAGGCTCTTTAGTAAGGACGGGCTGCACCTTAATGGGAATGGTGCAGCTCTATTGGGAAGAAAGATGGCCCAAAGTTGGAGGGACTTTTAAACTAGGTGTTGGGGGAAGGATTCTACCAAGTGACAGCCAGCAGTGAGCAAAGGACAGAGGGTAATAGTGGGACCAGTAGTGATAATATAGCCGTAATGTCTAATCTAGAGGTGAACAAGTGGTAAAATCAAAAACAAAGCATGAGAAAACTTAAGGAGAAATTATTATGCACCCATACAACACTGAGAGGAGTATATACAAATGCCAGGAGGCTAGCTAGCAAAATGGAGGAATTGGAGCTGCTATTACAGGAGGAGGACTTAGACTTTGTGGAAATAACAGAAACTTGGTTTGACAGCTCACACGACTGGCTGGCAAATATTCAGGGGTATTCCTTGTATCGGAAGGACAGGGAAGGTAAAAAAGGGGGAGGGGTGTGCCTATATATCAAAAACAATGTAAGGGTGGTAGAGAGGAGTGACATTGTGAATGGGACAAAGGGAGGTGGAATCCGTGTGAATAGAACTCCAAAAAGAAGTAAAAAGTAAGAGGGAAATTGATAGTGGGGGTATGTTACAGTCCCCCAACCTGAAGGAAGAGGAGGAGCTGGACCTCCTATCACAGTTAGAAATGGCAGCAAGGCAGGAAAATGTCATCATAAAGAGGGACTTTAATTATCCCGATATCGACTGGGCAGAGGGAACAGCTCACTCATTAAAGGCCCATCATTTCATGAATTTTATTAACAACTTCATGTCTCATTGGTGGATGCTCCAACTAGAAAGAATGCATTGCTAGATTTATTAATTACGAGCAATCCAAGTCTGATCTCAGATTTGGCAGTACAGGAAAACGAGCGATCGCAGGATGATTATAATTACTGTAAATCATAGGAAAAGGAGGCATGAGGGTAGCACAAGAACTCTAAATTTTGAAAGAGCCGACTTTTCTGAACTGTGCTCAATACTACAAGACATCAATTGGGACCTAATCCTAGAAACATTGAACACTGAGGAAAAATGGGACTGTTTTAGGAACATATTAAACAAAGGTATCACACAGTGCATTCCAATGGGAAATAAATATAGAAGAGCAAATGTTAAACCTGGGTGGCTTAACTGTAATGTAAAAATTCTTATTATAGAAAAAAAATGGCCTTAAAACAATATAAAGCGGAGAAGGCATTGTCAGTATTCCAACACTACAAGAAATGCAATAAGAAGTGTAAGAACAAATTCAGGGTGGCTAAAAAAGACTACGAGAGACACATAGCAGAGGAGAGTAAAAAAAATCTCAAGGAATTCTTTGCATATATTAACAGTAAAAAAGCTAAATCAGAGCACATTGCCCTCATAAAAGACGATGAAGGGAGGATGGTTACAGATGACACAAAGAAGGCAACTGTATTAAATGCTTTCTTCTCCTATTTTTAAACAGGAAAAGGAGGGGTGTATTGACCACAACAATATTGTTAGTAACACATTCCAAGATATACCCTTGTGGCTAACAGAGCCCGGAGTCGAGGAAAGACTAGATAAGCTTAACACAAACAAATCACCAGGACCAGATGGCTTACACCCCAGAGTCCTCAAAGAACTCAGTCAGGTTATAGCTAGACCATTGTTGCTATTCTTTTGTGGACAGCATACTGACAGGAATTGTACCAGCTGATTGGAGAAAAGCCAATATTCAAAAAAGGGCATAGACATATTCTGGGAAACTACAGGCCAGTCAGCCTAACATCAATGGTAGGTAAATTATTGGAGGGGATGATAAGGGACTATATCCAAGAATTTGCTGATGAAAAAAATATCATTAGTAGTAATCAGCATGGGTTTACGAAGGGTCATTCTTGCCAGACCAATCTACTAACATTCTACAAGGAAGTGAGTTGCCATGTAGATAGGGGGAGGCCTTTGGATGTGGTGTATCTGGATTTTGCAAAAGCGTTTCATATAGTTCCCAATAAACGCTTAATCTACAAGCTGAGGTCTGCAGGCATGGACCATAACGTTTTTTCTTGGATAGAAAACTGGTTACAGGGGCGCGCGCAAAGGGTAGTGATAAATAACATGTACTCAGACTGGTCTGGAGTGGTAAGTGGGGTACCACAAAGTTCTCTTTTTGGACCAATTCTGTTTAATTTATTCATAAATGAGCTAGAGTAAGGGATACATATCTCAATCTCAGTTTTTGCGGACAATACAAAAATTAGCAGGATGTAGAAATTTTACAGAAAGACCTGAACAATATAATAAAGTGGGCAACTACATGGCAAATTAGGTTTTTTTATGTGGAGAAACTGGGGGGGGAGAACATTTGGGGGAGTCAAGGATGTAGAAAGATCTGAGGGTCCTAGTGGAAGACAGACTGTGCAATAGCATGCAATGTCAAGCTGCAGCTACCAAAGCCGGCAGATTATAAGCATGCATAAAAAGGGGGGTACACTCTAGAGATAAAACTATAATCCTGCCACTTTATAAAACTCTAGTCCGGCCACATCTGGAGTATTTCGTCCAGTTCTGGTCACCAGTCCTCAGGAGGGCTGGAGCGAGTCCAAAGAAGGGCAACTAAATTAATAAGAGGACTGGAGGACCTCAATTACGAGGAGCGACTACAAGCACTAAATTTATTATCGCTAGAGAAAAGACGCTTGAGAGGGAACATGATAGCAATTTACAAATAGCTCAATGGTGATCCCAGCATAGGAAACAAGCTATTCAATCTCAAGGGGTGTTAGAGGACACGTGGCCACACAATAAGATTGGAGGAGAAGTGGTTTAACCTTACGCAGGACAGGGGGTTTTCACTGTCAGGGTGATAAGAATGTGGAACCCTCTTCCACAAGTGGTGGTGTCAGCGGGAAGTATTGATATTTTTAAAAGACTCTTGGATGTGCATCTTAAAAAACACAACATACAGGGATATGGGAAATGACTATCGACACTGACACAAGTACACCTACACAGGTTGAACTGGATGGACTATTGTCTTTATTCAACCTTACCTACTATGTAACTATGAATAAAGCAACTTTAACAGGAAGACCTTGATAAAATTAAGGGGTGGGCAGTTATATGGCAGATGAGGTTTAATATTGAAAAATGTAACGTAATGCACTTGGGAGCAAGTTACTTGCTAGAGGGAAAATCATGGATGGAAAAGGATGTGGGGGTCCTAGTAGATCACAGATTTAGCAATAGCATGCCATGCCATGCAGCAGCAAGGCCAACAAGCTATTATCATGCATTAAAAAGGGTATTTGCTCCAGAGATAAAACTATATCTATAACTTTGCAAAATTGTGGTTCGTCTACATTTCGGGTATGCCATCCACTTTTTGTCACCAATCCAAATATTAAACTTTTTCTCCTGGAGAAGGGGCGCTTAAGAGGGGATATGATCGTGATATACAAATCTTTGAATAGTGACCCTAGCAATGGGAGGAAACTATTTATTATAAGGTTTCTAAAGAAGACTTGCGGCAACAGAATGAAGTTGGGTGAGAAGCTGTTCAATCCTTAACTGCTTAAGGAGTTCTTTACTGTTAAAATGTTAATGATTTGGAACTCCTTTCCATTGTTGGTGGTGCCAGTAGAGAGTGTAGATAAATTTGAAAAACTTTTAGATGTGTTTCTTAGAGACCCCAATGTACAGAGTTTGGAAAATGGTAGTGACATAAACGTGCACGCGCACACATGCACATTCAGTTTTAACTGGATAAACTGGTGTCTTTATTCAACCTTACTATGTAACTATGTAATTTTGAATCGAGTGGAGAAGAGTTAGGCCAGCCATAGACGGTTCGAATCTCCTCCAATTCGACAGGAACCAGCCGAGATCTAAACCATGTATGGGCAGGCTGAATGTATCAAGTTGATCGATCAACTTGAGTATAAGCAGCCTGCCAATTTTACATACGGTTATCGCTAGTGGCTGAGCCGCTAGCAATAATCATTGTTTTCTTCCAGTGGGAACAACTTCCCCACCTCCCCACTGGGAGAGTACAATGCCTCCGCGAGAGGGATTCCCCTGTCAACACTGTGTGTGTGGGGAATTGAGCAAATTTATTTCCTGCAGGATATTTGCTCCGTGTATGGCCTACCTTACACTTTTTGATTTGTTTTATTGCCATTTCTGTAGTACATTTTCCCTTTCCCTGTGTTGCCACCAAGATAGAAGGTACACATTTGCAAAACACCTTCAATGGGGGCAGAGACAGTGCAAGCTATTTTTTTTTTTTATTACAGTATGGAAGGGTTTACTGCTGCCTATGCCCCTACTGGTGAGATCTCTTTACTAGCTGTTTCCTCAATAGCACATGAAACAAAGTGAAATTTCCCCAGTGAGGACACATATATCAATAAAGCCTGACAGAGGTTCTAACCTTTCCCTTTTTTTTGTCAAACCTAAAAATATGTTTTGGCCTGGAGTTGGGATTTAAACTGAGCAGCACTTAAAGTGATTGTAAAGTCTTGCTTTTTTAAATAACATACATGTTATACCTACCTGCCCTGTTCAGTTGGTCTTGGACAGAGTGGCCCAGATCCTCCGTTTCTCGGGTCACTCTTCTGTTCTCCTGGCCCCTCCCTCCTGTTGAGTGCCCCCACAGTAAGCAGCTTGCTATAAAGGGGAACTGAGCCGAATCAAAGCTCCGTGTGTCGATTCAGAGACAGAGCCGCGACCTGGCCTGCCCCCTCTCTCTCCTGATTGGCTGACTGCCTTTGATTTACAGCAGCAGGAGCCAATCGCATTGCGCTGCTGACTCAGCCAATGAGAAGGGGAGTCCCAGGCAGCTGAGACACTCTTGCAACATCGCTGGATAAAGATAGGTTCAGGTAAGTATTTAGGGGGGCTGCTGCACACAGAAGGTTTTTTTTTTATCTTAATGCATAGAATGCATTAAGATAAAAAAAAAAAAAAAAACCTTCTGCCTTAACAACCCCTTTAACTTGAATAACTGTGCTGTTTACATATGGGAATGATGTCTGACACAACAGGAGGATTCCTGTCATTTTCAGCTCAACTGGAGTGAAGCATCGCAGCATGACAGTTCACTCTATCCATTTCTATGTGAAAAACACAAGGTGATAGCTGCGTTTATCTTCTGCACTCAGAAGCCAAATATATGATTATACCACTGTCTCTCAGTCTTGCAAAGTTCTACACTATACAGCGCACGGACACTCTCCCTAGTGAGCGTATCAATACATTTTATGTATTGCAGCTTACCAGTCCTTAGATGTGGTGGCTGCAATAGTTTTCTATTTTTTTTTACTTTATTTTCACCTAGTGATCTGGCCTTTAACCAACCAAGCTTTCCAGCAAAAGTGGAAATTCCTACTAAAGCTACTAGTGCCCCCAACACTATCCTTAGCCCCAGATTAGCAATGCTGCTGTTCACAGATGTCTCTGTTGCGCCACCATCCATAGTGGATACACCATAAAAAAGTATGTTACTAGCTGGATCACTAGGTAAAAAAAAGAAAGAAAAGAAAGAAAACGGATACAGCCATTAAATCTAAGGACTGGAAAGCTGCAATATATGATTTTTTTTTTTTTTAACTGTTTAGATACACTTTAAGTTATCAATTGACAACTGACTTTGTCAAGTCAGAGTGCACGGGTTATACCATGCTGGAAAATAACAAAAATGTCATACTTACCTGCTCTGTGCAGTGTTTTTGCATAGGGGGAAGGATGCAAACAAGTGGAACGTCCCCTTTGGGGTGAAGTTCCGCTTTAACAGACAGCTAAGATTTCATATTGGTATTTCAAAAAAGTTGTTGGGTGGAGTTTCATTTTAAGGGCAAGAGTGCACAAGTAGACCTATACAGTATAAAATCCTATGAATAGAAACCTTATATTCATACCACCTCTCATGGAGATTTAGGACAATGAGCTATCTTGACTTTTAGGTCAGTGCAAGATTCTGGGCCTCCTCCCCATGTAAAATATCCTACAGATAGAATACCTGTAAAAAAAAAGCCCAGTAAGGCTGGGTTCACACATGCTGCGGCCGTGGCTCACAGCAGGGGGTCCGGTGCGTCCTTGTTCACCGATTCAGGTGCGAATCAGGTCTGAATTTCTGCCTGAATTTGCACCTGATTCGGAGCCAAAGATGCACAGGATCCTTTCTAAATGTGGACTGCGGCCGCCTCAGTGGTGTGTGAACCAGCTCGATTGAGAGCCGGGCACACTCTCCTTTCTTACAAATTGGACGCAAGACAGGATATCCTTTGGATATGAGGGGGCTGGGATTTGACCACCCCGGGCCTCGGCATTATGTGCTCACGCCTCACTCACGGCATCCTATGACGCCGTGATGTGGGGATGTTTTTGTTCCATCCTATGCCGCAGACGGGGTGGATGTGGGTCCATCATTGCCGGTTTCGCCACACGGCGGTGGCCCCCCTCTGTTCGCCTCCCGCTTGCTGCACTGGCATATAGCATGATGTTGGCGGGAGTGGGGTATTTATCAGTCGGAACCAGCTAGCAGACCTCTTAACTTTTAGTTTTAATTAGGCCTTTTTTTGTTGGGTTTATTCACACTCACATCCATGGTAGTCCCTTTGTTGGATCACATAGATCTTTATTACCTACACACATTCATTCACTTAATTCATTAACACATTTTTTGCAGGTTAGCCAGTTCCCGACCAGCCGCCGCAGTCTTACTGCGGCAGAATGGCACGGGTGAGCGAAACAACGTTAACTTACGTCAGTTTGCCTTTTGACCAATAGGAGGCACGTGCGCGACGCCGGAGCTGATGCGCATGCCTGGCAGTCGCGATGACCGTCGGGCACCCACGATCACTCCACACAGAGACAGAACTGTCAATGTAAACAGACAGATCTCCGTGCTGTCAGGAGTGAGGAGAGCGATCTGTTGTTCATACTAAGTCTTAAGAAAAAACCCCGAAAACTCAGCTGGTTGTTAAATATGGCTGTCTTTATCGAGCCCTAAAATAGGTCTTTCATTGCATCTCATCGTAATTCTAATAATATCCATTGCTCAAGCCCTGAGAAAGGGGGCATTTCCCCTGAAATGTGTTAGCTGTATTTGATGTTTTTAATCAATAAACGTTTCAAAAAGACAATTAAAGTGATTGTAAAGACAAAAGGTTTGTTATCTTCGTGCATTCTATGCACTAACCACTTGCCTACTGGGCACTTTTACCCTTTCCTGCACAGGCCAATTTTCAGCTTTCAGCGCTGCCGCACTTTGAATCACAATTACGCGGTCATGCACCACTGTACCCATATGACATTTTTATGATTTTTTTCACACAAATAGAGCTTTCTTTTGGGGGGTATTTAATCACCACTGGGTTTTATTTTTTTGCCAAACAAACAAAAAAATACCAAAAATGTTGAAAACATTTTTTTTCATAGTTTGTTATAAAATGTTGCAAACAGGTATTTTTTTCCTTAACTGGTGGGCACTGATAGGCTACACTGATAGGCACTGATAGGTGGCACTGATGAGGTAGCACTGGTGGGCACTGATTAGCAGCACTGGCTGTCAGTGTGAGGAGAGTAAAGCCTATAACTGGCTTGTGTTGACATTGTGATCAGCTGTCATTGGACACAGCTGATCAAGTAATAAAGGGTCGCCTTTGTGATTGACCCTTTACCCCAATCTGTGATGAGCTGAGTCCAAAGGACTCAGCTATAACAGAGCATGCCACCTGTGCCCCGCAGGTAACCAGTGGGCAACGCAGTCCCACTTTTGGCTCTTGGCTATAGCATGGGCAGTTAAGATACAAAACCTTCTGCATGCAGTGTCCGCCCCCAACCCTCAGCTCCCACTTATACTTACCTGAGTCTGATCGCGATCCAGCCATATGCACGAGAGTAAATGCTCCCTCTGTTCTCCCCCTCCTCATTGGCTCAGATACAGCAGCCAGAGCCGGTTGCTATCAATCACAGCCAGTGACGAGGGAAGAGGTGTGGGGATCCCACACACAGGGCCGGATTAACATAGGGGCTGGTGGAGCTGCAGCTCCAGGCCCCTCCCTCAATATAGGCCCATGGCAGTGGCTTATGAATATCTGTGTGCCTTCCTGAAGGAAGAGGAGCCCTCTGTGCACACATGGAGGAGACAAGAGTCAGTGCAGCCGAGTCCTGTCTCTGTCGATGCCTCCTGACTCCTATCACAGGATCTGTTCCACTCACACAGATCCTCAGTGTCTGGGAGCTGTCTGGGGGAGGGGCGCTGATGTCCTAACCAGCAGGAGCCCGGGAGGAAGGACATCTCCCATACTGTTGTTGAAATAAGGTTAGTACATTTGTTAGGGAGGTGTTTTATTGTGCTAGGGGAAAGACTGCTGCTTCCCCCCATGTAATGTGCCTAGTGCCCACCATGTCATGTGCATTGCAGTGCCCCCATGTAATGTGCTGTGCCCAGCATGTCATGTCATGTGCATTGTAGTGGCCCCCATGTAATGTGCCCAGTGCCCACCATGTCATGTGCATTGCAGTGCCCCCATGTAATGTGCTGTGCCCAGCATGTCATGTCATGTGCATTGTAGTGGCCCCCATGTAATGTGCTGTGCCCACCATGTCATGTGCTGTACATTGCAGTGCCCACCATGTAATGTGCTGTGCCCACCATGTCATGTGCATTGCAGTGCCCCCATGTAATGTGCTGTGCCCACCATGTAATGTGCTGTGCATTGCAGTGCCCACCATCCATGTGCTGTGCCCACCCTGCCATGTGTTGTGCCCACTGTGCAATGTGCTGGGCTGTTCAGCAGTGCCCACCATGTCATGTGCTGCACCATGCAGTGCTTACCATGTAATGTGCTGTACATTGTCCACCATGGCATGTGCCGTGCAGTACCCACAATGGAATGCGCTATGCAGGGCTCACCATGTCATGTGCGGTGTCCACCAATTAATGTGCTGTGCTCACAATGTAATGTGCTGTGCCATGCAGTGCCCACCATATCATGTGCTGTGCAGTGCCCACCATGCCATGTGCAGTACCCACCATATAATATGCTGTGCCCACCATATAATGTGCTGTGCAGTGCCCACTTGTAACGTGCAGTGCCCACCATGTAACGTGCTCAGCTGTGCCCGCCATGTCATGTGCTGTGCCCACCATATACGGTCCTGTGCCCACCATATAAGGTCCTGTGCCCACCGTGTGCATGTGCTCTGCAGTACCAACCATGTCATGTGCTGTGCCCACCATATAATGTACTGTGCCTACCTTGTAATGTGCTGTATTGGGCAGTGCCAACAGTGTAATGTGCTGTGCCCGCCATGTAATGTGCTGTGCCCACCATATAATGTATTGTGCCTACCTTGTAATGTGCTGTATTGGGCAGTGCCAACAGTGTAATGTGCTGTGCCCGCCATGTAATGTGCTGTGCCCACCATATAATGTATTGTGCCTACCTTGTAATGTGCTGTATTGGGCAGTGCCAACAGTGTAATGTGCTGTATCCACCATGTAATGTGTAGTGCCAACCATGTAATGTACTGTGCCTACCTTGTAATGTACAGTGCTATTCCCCCCCGTGTAATGTACTATGCTGTGCCCCCCACAGACTCACCCCCCCTTCTCTCTCTTTCACCCTGTTCTCTCTCTTACCCCCTTCATCCCCCATTCTCTCTCTCTCGCCCCCTTCAACCCCCTCTTTCCTACCACCCTCTCTCTCTTTCACCCTGTTCTCTCTATTCCCCTTTTTCTCACCTCCTCTCTCTCTCATTCAACGCCTTTCTCTCTCTTTTCCCCTCCCTCTCATCCCCTCTTTTTTCAGCCCCCTATCTCGCTATCACCCCCCCCCCCCCCTCTTTAATTTAATTCAACAAAAAATTGTTTGCGTTTTCATTTTATTTATTTTCATAAAAAGGCCCACCAAAATCCTTAGCGCCAGGCCCATGTTGCTCTTAATCTGGCCCTGCCCACACAGACAATGAAGTTCAGTAGCAAGCCCGCATGAGTACTCCCATAACAGATGGCTTGCTATGGGGGGGGGAGCCAGAAGCACCGATGGGGGATCTGAGAAGAGGAGGATAGGAGCTGCTCTGTGCAAAACTATTGCACAGTGCAGTAGAATATGTACTGTAGGTTATTTTAAAGTAAAATAAATACATTTAGAATCACTCTAAGTAACATGAACTTTGTAATAGGTTCCCCACAATACCCACCCCAGAGTTTGTAAAGAAAAATGTTAGATTTTATACTTACCCTACCCCCATATCCCCATCTTCTGTATCTTTTAGTGTGACATCACCATCCTTTTGGCAAGATTCCTGGGAAATGCAGAGCAGGATAAATCTTGTAGGAAGACACTCCAGATCATTGCAAGAGTGTCTTCTCATCATATTTAGGCTGCTCTGAATTGCCCATGATCTCATCAGAAGGAGTGCAACGTCACCTTCTGCTTAGAGCTGTGGACAGAAGACGGGGTAAGTAAATAATCAAACTTTTTCTTTACAGCTAAGTTTTAGACATATTATTATAAGGCATTCGAAGCAGACCTTGCATTTTACTGTTTGCTCTTTTGGCACTACTGCTCCTATGGGTCAAAGGAGTGCACTTAGTTTTGCCAACTGTGCTGTCAGCTGACATCCACTCCAGACTCTGGATGAATCCCAACTGTAATGTTGGGATCCACCCAGATTCCTGACCGGCAGCTGCCTCAGCTTCTCAGCACACCTCTGAGAGCCTGAGCCAGCTGCTCCCGCCCCCTCCACAACCAGGGGCGGATCCAGAGTCTAGTCTCGGGAGGGGCACTGCCAGAAAATACTTTTTTTGTGGGCAATTTATCGAGTAAATGGCTGGTGTTGGCGCTTCAATTATCCCAGCACCGTGGTTGTTATTTCTATTAATATATTGTAATATAAAATTTAATGGTTTAACTCACCATAATGCAGAATCAGTGGGAGCCCTGAGTGCGTCACTTGCCACCGTAGCCTGGCACACACTGCGGATTATCACTTGCCATGTCACCTGCCACATGTTGCAGATTGTCACTTGCCTGCCACCAGATGCGGATTGTCACCTGCCACATGTTGCGGATTGTCACTTGCCACGTCACCTGCCACATGTTGCAGATTGTCACTTGCCACGTCACCTGCCATACGTTGCAGATTGTCATTTGCCACGTTACTGGCCACACATTGCGGATTGTCACTTGCCACGTCACCTGCCACCAGATGCAGATTGTCACTTGCCATGTCACCGCCCACACATTGCGGATTGTCACTTGCCTGCCACCAGATGCAGATTGTCACCTGCCACATGTTGCGGATTGTCACTTGCCACGTCACCTGCCACCAGATGTGGATTGTCACTTGCCACATCACCTGCCACACCTTGCACATTGTCACTTGCCACGTCACATGCCACACATTGCAGATTGTCACATCACCTGCCACCAGATGCAGATTGTCACTTGCCACACATTGAGGATTGTCACTTGCCACGTCACCTGACACACCTTGCGGATTGTCACATAGCTGCTAAGGTGGTGTTTTGCTTGCTTCTTTCTTCCTTGTCCCAGATCAGGCAGCAGAGAGATAATGTAATCTCTCTGCTGCCCACACTGCCTGAACAGTTACTGCAGGGATGCGGGGCAGTGAGAGATGATGTCATCTCTCTGCTCCCCTGCACGCCGGCTCGCTGATTGGCCAGCCGCCCCCACTCACACCTAGCCTGCTCTCACCCGCCCAAGCCGCCCGGTCCTCCCGCGGAGCCGCCTGCTCCCGCATCTGCTCGGGGAGCCGCCCGCTCCCTCATCCGCTCAGGGAGCCACCCGCTCCCGCATCCGCTCGGGGAGCCGCCCCTCCCTCATCCGCTCGGGGAGCCGCCCGTTCCCTCATCCGCTCGGGGATCCGCCCGATCCCTCATCCGCCCGCCCGGCCCACAACAAATTTCTCGGGGGTGGCAATTGCACCGTTGCCCCCCCCCTGGATCCGCCCCTGTCCACAACCCAGTGCTCCAGTCAGCGCTGGAGGAGGCAGAGCTCAGAGCAGTGGCTGACAGTCACCGGCTCTCTGCTTACTGAAAACAAAAAAACGAGCAACCAGAGGTCTTTGATCTCTCTGTTCTCGGTCTTAGAGGCGGCAGGGGACAGTTGCAGCATTGGAGCGATGTTGTATCCATCTAGGTGAGTATGTGTGTTTATTCTTTTTTAATCCCGCACTTCTCTTTTAGGTACATGTAAGATGAGAAATTATTTGATTATCCCAATTGATTAATGAAATCATGGCTTATTATTTTTATTCCTCCATTTATGGTCAGCTTTACAGTAGGAATAATCTAAGCTGTGTTCCAGCTGTAACAATTTGCAGGATGCAGCTACCCATCTCCAGTGCATATAAATACCGTAGTGAATACACAGAATTCAAGTTACAGTTGGAGTTTAAGACTAGATGTGTCAGATAGTGCATCTCCAATACGCTCCAGATTTAGAGGTGTTCGGTTATGACCTCGGGCTGCTTATTAAATAAAGACACTCATGCAGACATAAAGCGTGAGATGAGCCCTATGAGTAAGCCCTGGAGTAGATTTTGTTTTGCATATCAGCTCTTATCTCCTGCTGAACCCCATATGACCCCCCAGCAACCCAATCTACTCATCACAAACTCTACTCCTGCTCGGCCTTTGCTTTTTTACAACTTGTTCTCTTTTTTTATTCGCTGCTTAAATAATATTTAAAACCTTCGCCAATATAAATACCCCAGCCTGCCAATCTCTGCTCAGTCTATTATGTAATGAGCTGCTGTTCTATTAAGGTAAATACAGAAAATAAGCAATGTAATGATGTTCTTTGCTGAACACATACATAAATACAGGCACTGATTAGGGTCTGGGTGTCTCACTGCTCCTGTCTCCTTCTCTCTAACCTGATTATCTTGCTCCAGATTCCTTTATGTTGCAGCTCATTAGAATCCTAATGTGATCAGCCTGCAATGTGCTGACAGGGGCCAACTCGCCTGTCTGGAGAATCCGGCCTGGCATTGCAGCTCCGTCTCTTCACAGCTGAGCTTGGTCTGAACTGGACTGTTGGTCTTAGAGAGTTCAAAAGTCTATATTTTAATCAGTGAATCGAAAACCTAATGATATTTGATAGCTGCTTTTATTCTTTTCAGCCATGTTGGTCTTCAGATTACTTGGTCAATGGACCAGTGGAGGTTGATTAGGGATTAACGAAGGGATGGATGCTCTGCAGGTATTTTCTTGGGAAAAAGTAAAGCAATCTTTATTTAATCACTTCAGCCCCGGATGGATTTACCCCCTTTTTGACCAGGCCATTTTTTGCGATACGGCACTGTGTCACTTTAACTGACAATTGCGTGGACGTACGACGCTGTACCCAAACAAAATTTATGTCCTTTTTTTCCCACAAATAGAGCTTTCTTTTGGTAGTACCGCTGCGTTATTTATTTTTTGTGCTATAAACAAAAAAAAGACCGACAATTTTGAAAAAAAAAATATTTTTTTTTACTTTTTGCTATAATAAATATAAAAAAAAATTAAAAAAACTAATTTCTTCATCAGTTTAGGCCAATATATATTCTACTACATATTTTTGGTAAAAAAATAGCAATAAACATATATTGATTGGTCTGCACAAATGTTTTAGCGTCTACAAAATAGGGCTGACCACTAGGAACAGACAATCTCTCTCTACTCCCCTGACAGAACGGGGATCCCCGTTCTGCCTCTCTGTGCAGCGATCGCGGATAGCCGGCGGACATCGTGGCCACCCGGCACGCGCATCAACTCCAGCCCGGTGCCCGCTATATCTCTTAAATGAACAGCCAAACTGCGATTCGCGCAATAGAGCCACCCTGCTGCCAGATGAAAAGGATTGTGCCCTTCTGTCCACACCCCCTCCAACAAAGCTCTCAAGCAGAAGGATAAATTCTAGCCAAAGTCGCTGGTAAACGATACCAACGTGTAGGCAGCTTGTAATTGTTCTCTTGTGTCTTAGATTCCAGTGAGCTAGAGTGTGTCAAATAATATAATTGATTCAGTTGTTCATTGGTAAACTTATTTATAGAGGACAGAGATCATGAGATCATGTGAGGCAGAGGATCCTGATTAGCCCATAAACGTTCGTACTCCATAACAGTAGATTTTATCTGTGACTCATGATGTATTGCGACAAAATTGGCAAGCTGGCGGTGTCTCCAGAAATCAAAGGGGAAGGTACCATAGCGTTCTCTAAGATTGGTAAATGGTATCACAGAATGACCTTGCACAAAACCTGTCAACACATGTCTGGTCAGGGGAGAAACCCAACTGAAAAGGCCCCTGTTCTCCTTTGGAATCCTTGGGGTGTTTGACAGGTTCTGACCCGCCATAATCTTTTCCATTTGTACCCAAAGCTTTGAAGACGTATGAAACCTCCAGTTGAGGATACATTGTAGTGCTATTGCCCTGTAGTTTTGAGAAATATTGGGTAGACCCAGACCCCCATTTCGCTTAGACCACTGCAAAATCACAATGGCTATTCTTGGCTTCCTGCCTCTCCACACAAACCCAACAAAAAGGCTAAAAAGCTCCCTAAAAAAAGTGGGTGGGCAGGGGGATAGGTACCATCTGCAGGAGGAACAATACACGGGGCAATATTGTCATTTTAATGATATTCGTGCAACCCATTCATGTACAGGTCTCTCTGTCCCGAGACTGTAAATCTTGACAAATCTTCTTAAGTAAGGGGGTTCATTGGAAGCGTAAAGGGTGTCTAGATTATCAGTGAGGTGTATACCCAAGCATCGCATAGTTGGGGATGCCCAAGTAAAGGGGAAAGCCTCTTTCAGGGCTGAAGCTTGTGCTGGAGGAACTGTGATTGGTAGAATCTCTGACTTAGTGTAATTAATACGGAAAAGAGACACCTGGCTATACACTGATAATTCCTCCACTGGCCACTGCACATAAACAGCCAGGTGGTCCTTTCCTCGTTCTGAATGGACGTTCAGGAAGGTCCCTTAGAACGAGTGCTTGCAGCGCGGCCATGAGGCGTGCTGCGGCTCGATCCTGTGATCATTCTGATCATAGGATCCAGCTGAGCAGAGATTGGGATATGGGCGCTGTGACTGGCCCTCCCGATCACCTGACGGCTGTGTCCAATCACAGCCGTCACAATGTAAATAGAGACACGTGTCTCTGTGACAGGTCACCCTGTCGAGCTCAGTGAGAGCTCAGTGAGAGCTCAGTGCGGGGGAAGGGGGAATCTGCAGATCTGTGACAGCTCTCTGTATGAGGATGATTTTACACAGAGAGCTGTTACAGATCCCCAAAAAAGTACGCCAGACACCACTGATGTACCCCTGTCCCTATACAAATTTTAGTGTCCCAATAAAAAAATCTGTCTGTCCCATCACTGCCAACACCAGATAAACACTAATTTGGGTTATTTTTACCAAAGAAATGTAACAGCATCATTTTTGGTCAAAATGTATCAAGAGAAATTACTTTTTTGCTAAATTTTTTAACAGAAACTAAGAAAAATGCTTTTTTTTGGAAAATTTTCGGCGTTTTTTTATTTGTAGCGTAAATAATAAAAACCCCAGCGGTGATTAAATACCACCAAAAAAAGCTCTATTTGTGTGAAAAAAATTTTTTAAAAATTTAATTTGGGTACAGTGTTACATGACCGCGCAATTGTCATTCAAAGTGTGACAGCACTGAAAGCTGAAAATTGGTCTGGGAAGGAAGGGGGTGAAAGTGCCCAGTATTGAAGTTGCTAATATTCATACCAGACCCAAAGGGCCTGGTAATGGACTGGGGGGGATCCCATGCCATTTTTTAAAATGACTTTTATCTGTATTCCCAGGACCTGACAAATTCATTATAGCCGCTAGTAGTTTTAAATGACTTTTTTTCCTTTAGAGATGTCATTTCGTGCAGGGACTGTTTTAAACAAGGGAAAAATGTGCCACTTTACAGGCATACTATAGACACCAGGTACGAAATTTTATGAAATATTTCACTTCTATTGTTTCACTTTAAGAATTATTAAAATCACTGCTCCTGAAAAAATGGCCATTTTTAAAACTTTTTTTGCATTGATACATGTCACCTGGGGCAGGACCCAGGTCCCCAAACACTTTTTATGACAATAACTTGCATATTAACCCTTAAAATTAGCACTTTTGATTTTTCACGTTCGTGTCCCATAGACTTTAACGGTGTTCGTGTGTTCGAACAAATTTTTTGCCTAATCGCATGTTTTGCTGCGAACCGAACCGGGGGGGGGAGGGGGTCGGCTCTCTCTGTGAATGAGACAACCTTTAGGAGGAGGGAGAGATTGTGCCTTTATTGTGGCCAAACAGGTCACTTTTTGAAGTCTTGTCCTACCCGTCCAGTGAACGCCGAACCTTGAGGTCCTGTCATGGACAGACCTTAGGTGGCGTTGTTTCATCCCCAGTTATCCAGAACTAGATAAGCCCCTGGTTTCGGTCACCCTTTCTTGGGCTGAGTCTTCCATCGAGATATAGGCTCTAATCGAATCTGGGGCTGCAGGCCTGTTCATTGATGCTGCCTTTGTATTGAAGCACTCGATTCTGCTGCAGTTGCATGACACTCCACTTGAGCCATTGAGGCTCTTGATGGGAGACCTCTACAGCCAGCCCATGTGACTCATGAGACGGTTCCATTGTCCATGGCCATAGGGACTCTTCACCATGAGATAATCCAATTCCAAGTAATTTCCTCACCCAAGTTTGGACCCAGAGAAACTTTCGGCAGTCCTACAGTGGCCCGACCCGTGGGTTTATGTCCTCTGTAGCGTTTCCTGGGCTTTGCAAACTATTATTGGAAGTTTATTCCTAACTTCTCGTCTCTGGTCAAGCCCCTGACTGATATGACCAGAAAGGACGGTAACCCACAAAGTTGGTCTCTAGAGTCCATTAAGGCCTTTGAGAGTTTCAAGACTGCCTTTGTTTATGCTCTTGTGTTGGCACATCCTGATCCTATGTTACCTTTTATCCTTGAGGTTGAGGCTTCTGAGACTGGTGTTGGCACCCTTCTGTCTCATCGTCCTACCTCTGAGACTATGCATCTTTGTGGCTACTTTTCCAAGAAATTGTCACCTGCAGAGTGTAATTATGAGATTGGTGACAGAGAGCTGTTAGCAAACATTTTAGCCCTGAAATAATGGAGACATCTCCTCAAAGGTACCACTGTGCCTGTTCTCATTCTTACTGACTATTAGGGTCTTACATTCTTGTCTGAGGCTAAACACCTCTCTCCCATAAGGGCACGATGGGCTCTTTTCTTGTCAAGTTTCAATTACATTGTCTCACATTGTCTTGGTACTAGGAATATAAGGGCTGACGCCTTGTCACGACAACTTTCCTCCACTTCCAAGTTGGTGTCGGTTCCGGTTCCTGTGATTCCTCCTGATCGTATTCTGGCTACGGTTCGCACCAGTCTCACTTCTCCTTTGGGTGACAAAATTCTTGCTCCTCAGGTCCATGCTCCGCCTGAGAAACCTTGTGACTGCTGCTTTGTCCTAGAGAGTCTCCATACTGCCGTGCTCCAGACTTACCATTCTCCCAAGGCTGCTGGCCACACTGGGAGGAATCAACTCGTTTGGGCCATTTCCCAGCAATTCTAGTGGCCTAGTCTACGTGCTGATGTAACTGCCTTCGTAGCTGCCTGTTCTGTGTATGCTCAGCGTAAGACTCCACGACACCTATCAGTGGGCCTCTTACAACCCACACCCAATGGAGAGAGGCCCTGGACCCACCTATCTATGGATTTCATTGTGGAGTTACCCAACTCCCAGGGCGACACAGTTATCCTTATGGTGGTTGACCGGTTCTCAAAGATGTGTCATTGTATTCCACTTAAGAAGTTGCCCACTTCTAAGGAACTGGCTTCCATTTTTGCTAGGGAGATCTTTCGCTTACATGGGTTACCCAAGGTGATTGTCTCGAACAGGGGTAGTCAGTTTGTGTCCCAGTTCTGGCGAGCCTTTTGTGCACAGTTGGGAATTCATCTTGCTTTCTCCTCTGCATATCACCTGCAGTCTAATGGGTCCGCAGAAGGAGCCAATCAGTCCTTGTAGCAATTCTTTCTGACCATCATAACAACTGGTTAGACCTATTACCGTGGGCAGAGTTTGCTCACAACAGTGCCTTGAATTCTGCTTCCCGATTGTTCCCATTTATGGCGAATTATGGTTTCAAACCTTCCATGCTGCCTGACTCGTTTGTTCCGCAGAGTATTCCTGCGTTAGAGGAGCATCTCCGTGGTCTTCGTTCCACTTGGGCACAAGTCCAGGAGGCTTTGCATCAAGCTAGTGATAGGTACAGACTCCATGCTGACCGTAGATGCCTGCTTGCGCCTTCCTACCAGGTTGGGGACAGAGTCTGACTGTCATCTTGCAACCTCCAACTTCGCGTTCCCTCACTAAAGTTCGCACCTCGGTCTATTGGACCTTTCCGTATTCTTCGCAGGATTAACCCAGTGGCTTACGCATTAGACCTTCCTTCTAATATGCGTATTTCAAATGTATTTCATGTCTCCTTTTTAAAACCTTTTGTCTGCTACTGCTTTACCACCTCAGTGCCACGTCCTCAGCCTGTACAGGTTGAGAACCATGAGGAGTATGAAGTACAGTCCGTTGTTGACTCCTGTAGGTTCTGTGGGCGCATACAGTACCTGGTGCATTGGAAGGGGTACGGTCTGGAGGAATGCTCTTGGGTCTCATCCTCAGACGTACATGCCCCTGGCCTCCTCCATGATTACCATAGACGTTTTCCCTCAAGCCTGGTGGTCCTCCGAGGGGGAGGGGTCGTTGAGGAGGGGATACTGTCAGGGCTGGGCTCAGCCCTTCCTTCTCTGAGCTGGCCGCTCAGCTGTCGGCTAATTGCCAGCTCCCATCTCTCTCCACAGTTACTCAGCTGTTCTTCATATCCTGCTCGTCAGTCCTGCCTACTTAAGCTGTCCAGTCCAGAGGGTCTCTGCCTTCGCCTTGGTCAACATCACAAGAAACATCTCCTGCGTTCCTGTTTAAAGACTGGCTTTGCTGACATCCCTTCTGGCTCCAGATCCTGCTTGCTGTTCCACTACTTTGATCCCTGACTTCTTGCTTGGCAGACTATCCGTTCCGGTTACTTAACACTGGCTATGTTTTGACTACATTTGTTCTTTTTACTTTATTAAACAAGTGTGATTCAACTGTACTTCTGTCTCGGTCTGATTTCATGGTTTCTTGGCAGGTTCCAAGACCAAAGCAAATAACAGGGGCAAAAGTGGACACCCCAGTCTCATGCCATTCTGAATTGGGAATGCAGGGGATAAGCCCCCGTTCACCTTAACCTGAGCCGTCAGGGAGACGTATAGCGCTAAGATCCAACGCGTCATATGTGGACCTATACCCAGCCTCACCAACACAGCGTTGAGGAAATCTCAGCTCAAAAGCTTTCTCGGGATCGGTGGAAAGAATCAAATAAGGAGGCAGATGATCGCGTGTACGGACCCAGTGAATGAGCTGGAGAGCTCTGATGGAATTATCCCATGCCTACTGACCCACTATAAAACCTGTCTGATCAAGGTGGACTATTTCAGGAAGTAGGTGTTTTAGGCGGTTAGCTAGGATCTTCGCAAAAATCTTCAAGTCTGTATTCAGTAATTAAATTAGACGGTAGCTCTGTGGGAGGGTATGGTCTTTCCCTTCCTTCGGGATAACCGAGATGTGTGCCAGCGAGGCCCCCTGCGGAAGCACCCATTAGTAGCAAGAGAATTGAAAAATGTACACAAAGCGGTTTGAAGCTGCCTGAAGATTTTCAAGTTGTAAGCTTTTGTGAAGCCATCTGGGCCCGGGCTTTTCCCATCAGGAAGAGACTGCACAGTAGCCCATAATTCCGTAGGAGAGATAGGGAGCTCCAGGTCAGCCTGCTGCTCGGAGGATAGGTTGGGGAAGCCGGAGGAGGAGAGATAAGACTCTGTGCGGGTTTGTTTTTGTGCCACTTTGAGTAAGTAGCATTCGCAATCAGGTTATAGAGGGCTGCATAATAGTCACGAAACAGCGATGTGATTTTGACTTATGTTGTACCATGTCTCCAGACAGAGAACGTAGCTTGTGAACATGTGAGGACATGCAACATTTCTGGGGTGCCCGAGCCAGTATTCTGCCACACTTCTTTCCATGCTCATAATATCTGTGAGCTACATAACGCAGCCGTTGACTAATTCGTCTGTCTAATAGTTTAGGAAAGAGCGTGTGCAGTTCTGTCAAGCGTCTGAGCACTTCTGGGTCCACAGTTTGTTTATGTTTCAATTCAGGTTGTTGCAGCACCCTAAGGACCTGCTGGAAATCTGCTTGTCTCTCCCTCTTCAGCTTAGAACCCCACGCAATAAGGGACCCCCTGACTACCGCTTTATGACCCTCCCATAGAATACCGTCATTAACTTCCCCATTGGCATTTTCAACAAAGTAGTGGGACAAAGCCTCCTCCACTCCTGCAACCACCCTTATGTCATCTAACAGGTTCTCATTTAGCCTCCATGACCAGGCCCCAGTCGACTTAGATGGTAAAGCCAGCAAAAGGGTCACCAGGGCATGATCAGAGATAGTGATCTGTTCTATAGTGGAGTCTATCAGCAGGTCTAGAGAAGCCTGGTCAGTCATCAACAGGTCAATATGTGTGTATACCCAATGCACGCTAGAATAATAGCTATAGTCTTTTTCTGAGGCGTGGAGAGCCCTTCAGAAGTCAACCAATGTGTGGTCCTGAAGGGATCTACGAAAATGCAGCAGAAAAGCATAGGAGTGTGTTGAGCGGCCTACCGAAGTGTCCAAAGTGGGGTCAGGACTCACATTAAAGTCTTAGCCCAAGACTAATCTGCCCTCGCGAAAAGTAACCAAGCTATCTAAGACCTTATCGACAAATGAGAGCTGTTGGGTATTTGGGGCATACAATGTCGTAAATGTGTAAACCTGTCCCATAATCGTGCCTTTCAAAAACACATAACATCCTTGCGGGTCAGTGTATTGGTCAGTAGGTAGGAACAGGCAGTTCTTGTGAATAGCAATAGCCGTACCCCGTGATTTCGGCTTTGGAAAATTACTCAGATACCAGTGAGAATAAAGGTGGGTGGGCAATTTGGGAATTGAGCTATCCGTGAAGTGGGTTTCCTGCAGAAATAGTACCTGAGCCCCCAGTTGCTTAAGTTCAAGCCACAGCTTATTACGTTTATGTGGAGAGCACAAACCCCGGACATTATATGACACTACCTTAACCGTAGCCATAGTGTATCAGTGGCAGGAAATCCAAGCGAAACCAATTAAAAGGTTTATCCAGGCGAGAACAGCAGTAGACACAAGTCCCAGAGGTAAGACAAAGAGTATTAAGATAAATATGAAAACAAAACAAAACATAAAGGGAAAACAATTTCAACCAGTAATGAAACCCATCAGAGGCAACCCTAGGCCTCTCTGGGTTCAAGGTCAGCTGCATGCCTAACCCCGGCAGCCCACCCGGTAGGGGAAGTTAAGCGGGTGGCTGAGGCATGATGCCCTTAACAGGGCCTATAATACCTAAAAAAGGCATTCCTATTGGGGGGAACGTGATCAGATATTCACTGTCCGGTTTATGTTAGTTCCTCATAGACTAGAAAGCTATAACTATCTGGGGGAGTAGTAGGCAAAACAAAGGGAAAGAAAGATCATGCCCCTCCGGCATTCTCACTAGAAAAAATCTAAACATAATGACGTCTTGCTAGGTTATTAAGGCAAAAAAACAATTGACTCTAGCATCCAAGTAAGCAAAGGCCGTTATCTGTAAGAAAGATCAATGCAGGAAGGGCCACAGAGGGTCACGGGGCTGTTGTCCGAGAGTCCCTAGGTATCCTAATCTTTGTCAGCTCGTGGGCAGGGTGAGGCACCCAGTGATGAGCGATTGCGATCCTTGGAGCGCTGTTTTGGTCGTGCAGGGAGCCAGGGTTGAGCTGCAGAAGAGGAAAATCAGTGGCATGGCGCCAATCTGGGAAATCCACTGGATCCAATCCCAGCTGAGAAAGGAAATGAGGGAGGTCATCTTTAGTGTGCAAGGTTGCAGACTTTCCATTTCTTTGGGCTTCAAGATTAAAGGGGAACACCGGGCCTACATTGTGGAAACTGAAGCCAGCTATGAGATGGATCAAGTCAGGGTGCTACTAGAATGGCAGGAAGAGGTACCTATGTGCTTTCAGGAGGAAGAGGTACGTCTGGCTGAAGGAGTGATTTCTAAAGTGTTCCCACTCAAAGTGGGGAGAATAGAATGAAAGGCAGCCCTCGACCAAAACTCAGGAGAAGGGTCCCTTACCTGTGGGAGCTGACTCCCAAGGAGCCAGTGCCCCTCCTCTCTCTTTCTACATGGATATGAGCCGATTGGTTGATAGCATAGTGAAGAATGGATCTGAAAATGCCAACCAGAGCTATCAAACACTTAGGTTCTTCTCAGAACAACTGCCAACTCCTGTGGGGGAAGATGAGTTTGAAACATGGATGAGTCAGGCCCTGCAGGCTATGGAAGAGTGGAGTGTTTCAGAGGCAGTGAAACGACAACAGCTTAGTGAGAGCCTTCGAGGTCCAGCGGCTGATGTGATCCGTAATCTGAGGATGGGCAAGAAGACTTGTGTCGCCATGGACTACATAGATGCTCTCTATCCTATATTTGGGAGGGTTGAAACTACCGCAGACCTGATGTACAAGTTCAACCACACCCATCAGCAGAAGGGAGAGAGTCTGTCCGAATACATCTCTCGAGTAGACAGAATGCTGCATCAAATTATCCTCAAAAGGGGTTTTGACCCCAAAGATGTTGACTAGGCTCGTCTGCAAGGGGCTTGGCCAAATCATCCTACTGTATTGAAGTTACTACTAAAGAGAACTCAAGTGGTACCCACATGAGTTGAACTGATAAGAGAAGTACGAGAGGATTAAGCTCTATTAGAAGAGAAAAGCCAACGGTCGAGAGAATTGGGCTCTATTGCTGGGAACAAAGAGAAAGTGGTGGCCCGAGCTGTTCATGCGGAGATGGATTTCTCCAATGAAGACAGTAAAAGACAGTAGAACTGAGTCTCAACCGGTGGGATTCGCCCTTCCTGACACTAATAAGCCAGTGGCTGAACTTGGGCCAATCAAATTGATGGCCCAGTTAGCTCAAGCCCAAACCCAAATGTATCATGTTCTGATGCGGGTGATGGAGACCCATACAAAGGTCCAGGAACAAGGGACTCGTCGAGGTGAGCAAAAACAATACCAGGGGTGAGAGAAGAGGTGTTATGGGTGCCGAGAGGTTGGACACTTCCGAGTTGGGTGCCCCAAGTCTGGCATCAGCCTTCAATTACTCACTGAAGTTCTGAGAGCATTACAAAAATTACTCTTCCCAAAGCTGGCGGGAAACTTCAGGGAACCTCAGTGAAGGAGCTAGTTGAGAGTCCCGAAGCCAAGAAAAAAAGCAAGAAAAGGGAAGGACGCAAGTCATCTGTTACCTCTACCCCTTCTTTACCTAAACGAGCTAAAGAAACAAAATCCTCAGGGAAGGGAAAACAGAGGCAGGAAATTAATGCACACACTGAACGAATAGTTAGACCACTGCCTCCAAAGAGGTTGGTTAGTGCACAAATTATAGAGCCACCTGTGAGAAAAATACCAAAGAACTTAGTGGGGCCCTCCCCTATAGTCTCGGTACAAGTTGAGGGCATCTATACACAAGCACTACTGGATACTGAAGCTCAGGTGATGTTGCTGTATCGGGATTTCTTCCACAAGTACTTGAAGCATATCCCTTTGTGCAAGCTCGAAGTGTAATAGGGCGTACACACGGTCGGACTTTGTTCGGACATTCCGACAACAAAATCCTAGGATTTTTTCCGACGGATGTTGGCTCAAACTTGTCTTGCATACACACGGTCACACAAAGCTGTCGGAAAATCCGATCGTTCTTAACGCGGTGACGTAAAACACGTACGTCGGGACTATAAACGGGGCAGTGGCCAATAGCTTTCATCTCTTTATTTATTCTGAGCATGCGTGGCACTTTGTCCGTCGGATTTGTGTACACACGATCGGAATTTCCGACAACGGATTTTGTTGTCGGAAAATTTTATCTCCTGCTCTCCAACTTTGTGTGTCAGAAAATCCGATGGAAAATGTCCGATGGAGCCCACACACGGTCGGAATTTCCGACAACACGCTCCGATCGGACATTTTCCATCGGAAAATCCGACCGTGTGTACGGGGCATTAGAGATCTGGAGCATAGGGACTCAGAAGTGCCCATACGATGGATACATACCCATTAAGAAAACTTTCAATCCTGCCATAGCAGGAAAACCAGAGACTTTCGACGCGCTGGCTGTTGTCTGTCCCTGACCTGCTGGGGCAGGCCGAAATTCCTTATTGGTAGGCACCAACACCAATCTTGTGAGGAGACTACTCACTCCTCAGGCCTTGGAGGGCACTCCAGTAAGAAAGACTCATCCCCAGCTGAGGCAGGCGTTCCAGCGAGTGTTACAAGAGAAGAAGGCATCTGCTAAAGGAGTGGGAAGATTTTGGCGAATGGATCCCCATGTGAAGGTGTTGCAGCCTGGGGAGAGGGCCTGTCTGAAAACCACAGTCAAGCTGTCATGGGACCAGCCGGGCCCTTACTGTATGTGGTGGTAGAGGCTGATTCAGCAGTGGAGGAGGCTGGAATAGAATTGGTCCCAGGAATTGTACCCACTCGGGCCTTACTAAGAAATGGGAGACAAATTCCTGTCAGCGTTAGGAACATCACTAGTCACCCAATCAGCCTGAAGCCGTGTATGGTGATCAGAAAAGTGAGCGCCGCCACCCCAGTGGCAGGGAATGAGGTAGTTCAGAAGGATGATTGAGGAAGAACTACGGTTCACTTCCCAAATCTACCCCCTGCTTGGGAGGAGAGGGTCAAAGCTCATATAGCTCGATGGGAGAAGATGTTTTCCAAGAATGACTTTGATGTGGGTTGTGCCAGGAGTGCTCAACATCAAATTCGCCTGACAGAAGATAAGCCGTTTCGAGAAAGGGCCAGGCGAATCCCCTTATGTGATCTAGAGGATCTTCAAGAGCAGATGGATGAATTGAAGAGATTGGGGGTCATTAAGGAGTCCAGGAGGAAGAAGAATGGGTCTCTTTGGATGTGCATCGACTACTAAACCTTGAACCAAAGAACTATCCCAGATCAGTACACAACCCCTCGCATAGAAGAAGCCCTACAATGCCTATCAGGAGCCAAGCGGTTCAGTGTACTGGATTTAAAGAGTGGATATTACCAGATCCCCATGCATCCAGATGACCGAGAAAAGATGGCCTTCATCAGGCCTCTAGCGTTTTTTGAGTTTGACCTAATGCCACAGGAATTACCAGGGGCCCCTGCTACTTCCCAGAGACTGATGGAGAACACTGTGGGTGATATGAACTTGGTGGAAGTGCTAGTTTATCTTGATTATATCATTGTGTTTGGCAGAACGTTGGAGGAGCATGAAGCTCGGTTAGAGAAAGTTTTCTAGCAACTACATGCCGAGGGGTTGAAGCTGTCTTTAGAGAAGTGCCAGTTCTACCAGACCTCAGTCACGTACTTAGGGCATGTGGTGTCAGCCGAGGGAATAGCAACTGACTCTCAAAAGTTGGAGGCTGTCACTTCCTGGCCCCGCCCAAATACCATCACAGAGTAGAGGTCATTATTCCGTTTCTGCTCGTACTATAGAAGATTTGTGCAGAACTTTTCACAGATTGCCCGGCCCTTGAACGAGCTGTTACAGAAGCAAACAGAGGGAGACCATCAGAGAACTCAGAAGGGAGGCACCAGGAAGCCTCGTGAGTCCATCCAGGAACAATGGACAGTGAAGTTTCAAAGGTCTTTTGAACTGATGAAGGAGAGCCTGGTTGAAGCACCAGTGTTGGCCTACACTGATCCATCTAAACCGTATGAATTACACATGGACACCAGCAGAGATGGCATTGGAGGGGTGTTGTATCAAGAGTCAGAAGGGAAACTCCGTCCAGTGAACTATGTGAGTCGCAGCCTCACCCGCCCTGAGAAGAACTATCCTGTGCATAAATTGGAGTTCTTCCCATTTACATGGGCTGTGGTAGATAAGCTGTGTGACTATCTCTATCGGGCTACCTTTGTGGTGAAGACTGACAACAACCCATTGACTTATCTACTGTCCGCTGCAAAGTTGGATGCCACTGGGCATCGGTGGTTGGCTGCTCTGTCAGAGTTCCAGTTCAGCCTGAAATACCGACCGGGTATGGGAAACAGAGAAGCTGACGCTCTTTCCCGAAGGCCTCACTCTATCAAGGTTGGACAGAAGAGTTGGGTTAATTTACCTCTCAAATGAGTACAGGCTGTGTGTCAAGGAGTAGAGTACAAACACAGAGGAGCAATAGGGGCTGAAGCTGTAGGAGTCCCACCCTGCGGTAGTGCCGAAGTACTACTGTAATTTGACCCAATTACACAGCAGATACTGGTGAATAGCCCCATTGAGGGGGCCAAAGTGATCCATAAAGAGTGGGAGGGAATGAAGTTGGAAGATGGGGTCATATATCGAAGAGGTCCCTCTGAGGGACCAAGAGGTCTGAGTCAACTGTTCCTCCCTGAAAAACATTGTCTGACTGTGTTGACCGCCCTTTATGATGATCATGGTCACTTAGACCCAGATAGAACTTTCAAGCTGGTCAGGGATCGATTCTACTGGCCGTCCATGAGAACAGAGGTGGAAAACTACTGTCGCTCTTGCATCAGATGCATTCAGAGAAAGACCTTACCAGGCAGGACAGCCCCAATGGGCCATCTTCAAAGCCAGGGACCCATGGAGTTGGTGTTCTTGTTGGATTTCTTGTGTCTGGAACCTGACCTGAGTGGACAAACTAATGTCCTGGTTGTGACAGACCATTTCACCCGATATGTTCAAGCTTTTCCCACTAGGGATCAACAAGTTAGTACTGTGGCAAAGACTCTAGTGGAGAAGTTCTTTGTTCATTACTGGCTGCCTCAGCTCCTGCATTCGGATCAAGGCCAGGACTTTGAGAGCAATCTGATCAGAAGGTTATGTGAACTCTTGAACATAAATAAATCAGACTACTCCTTACCATCCTCAAGGGGATCCACAACCTGAGCGTTTCGACCGTACCCTGCAGAACATGTTGGGGACTCTCACATTAGAGAAGAAACAGCATTGGGGGGATCATATCGCTGCAGTAGTTCATGGTTATAATAGCGCCTCAAATGATTCTACTGGATACTCTCCCTACAGACTAATGTTCGGGAGAGAAGCACGTCTACCCATAGATCTGGATTTTGGAACATGCCCAGATCACACCTCCCAAGCCTCTTATAGGGGGTACATTAACAGACTTCGAAAGAACCTAAAAGTGGCTTATGAGAAAGCTAAGGATGCCTCTACCATCAGAGAACAAAGGAACAAGAAAAACTTTGATCTCAGAGTGAGGGTTCAGGATTTACAACCTGGAGATCGAGTGTTGTTGCACAATCTAGGGGTGCCAGGGAAGCATAAGCTTCCCAACCCTACATTGTCTGTAAAAGACTACCTAGGCTCCCTGTGTACCAGATTTGGCCTGAAGGGAAGAACGGCCCTCTCAAAACTTGGCATTGAAACCATTTACTGGCCATATCAGAGGCTGTTCGAGTACCCTCACCCCCTTGCTTGGAGACTTATCAGTCCCCCGCGCTGCGGCCTAGGGATCGGAAAACTTGCCCACCCACACTCCCTGAAGAGGAGAGTGACAATGAAGAATTAACTCTTGATTGGCTGTGGGTTTCTCCTTTGGAAGATGATTCCATCATCCCTGGTACTGAGGAAGAAGACCGTCAAAGAACACCTGTTAGGGGGAAGACATGTCTCCCTTTGCCTGAAGTTAAGACATCAGATCCACACCCACCGAGGGGAGATGAGGAGGTCAAGATGGAGCCCAGTGAAGTGCCGAGTGTAATGGATATCCCCATTCCTCCTACTGACCTCGCCGAGAGAGAGGCGTTTTCTGAACCAGAACCAGAGCCCAAAGTAGAACTTGAACCTAAATCTGGATGCAGTTTCTGGGGAGCCGAACAGGGACCAGAGGCACTGGAAAACATCTACTCCAGGTTGAGAGAGACAATATGCCCTCCAAAGAGACTGACATATGATGCACTTGGAGAAAATTCTGATGAACTTATACCTACTGCTCGACTGGTTCGAATCTCGGCTGATTAAGCAGGAACTGAAATTCGAACTGTTAATGGGCAGGCTGAATGTACTAAGTTGATCGATCAATCAACTTGGGTACAACCAGCCTGCCAGATTCTCTTGTGATTATCAATAGCGGCTGCTTTAGCCACTAGCGATAATCACTGTCTTCTCCTGGTGGGCGTGGCTTCCCATGCCCCCCTGCCGGGAGCAGACAATTGCTCAGCAGGAGGGATTCCCCTGTCACCACTGCCTGTGTTGATGGGGCAACTGTGTATGGCCTGCAAAGCTGGTTGTCAACATAAAGAGATCATCACATAAGGTAAATGCATAGGTCCCCACTGTTGATAAGGCAATGGGCCTGAGCTACTTTTACTTTGAATCTGTATTCCATTTTAAACTTTAAAAAGTAAAAGTCTTCCCTTAGAGCAGCCACCACAAGATGTCTTGAATTAGGTAGCAAACTCTCTTCTGAACACCTCTATAATTTAAAGTGCATATGTGATTCCTTTACAATAAAACTGAAAGGTTAACCGTTTGTGTATGTAAATATATATATACAGTGGGGACGGAAAGTATTCAGACCCCCTTAAATTTTTTACTATTTGTTATATTGCAGCCATTTGCTAAAATCATTTAAGTTCATTTTTTTTCCTCGTTAATGTACACACAGCACCCCATATTGACAGAAAAATACAGAATTGTTGACATTTTTGCAGATTTAAAAAAAAAGAAAAACTGAAATATCACATGGTCCTAAGTATTTAGACCCTTTGCTCAGTATTTAGTAGAAGCAAGCACCCTTTTGATCTAATACAGCTATGAGTCTTTTTGGGAAAGATGCAACAAGTTTTTCACACCTGGATTTGGGGATCCTCTGCCATTCCTCCTTGCAGATCCTCTCCAGTTCTGTCAGGTTGGATGGTAAACGTTGATGGACAGCCATTTTTAGGTCTCTCCAGAGATGCTCAATTGGGTTTAAGTCAGGGCTCTGGCTGGGCCACTCAACAACAGTCACGGAGTTGTTGTGAAGCCACTCCTTCGTTATTTTAGCTGTGTGCTTAGGGTCATTGTCTTGTTGGAAGGTGAACCTTCGGCCCAGTCTGAGGTCCTGAGCACTCTGGAGAAGGTTTTCATCCAGGATATCCCTGTACTTGGCCGCATTCATCTTTCCCTCGATTGTAACCAGTAGTCCTGTCCCTGCAGCTGAAAAACACCCCCACAGCATGATGCTGCCACCACCATGCTTCACTGTTGGGACTGCATTGGACAGGTGATGAGCAGTGCCTGGATTTCTCCACACATACCGCTTAGAATTAAGGCCAAAAAGTTCTATCTTGGTCTCATTAGACCAGAGAATTTTATTTCTCACCATCTTGGAGTCCTTCAGGTGTTTTTTAGAAAACTCCATGTGGGCTTTCATGTGTCTTGCACTGGGGAGAGGCTTCCGTCGGTCCACTCTGCCATAAAGCCCCGACTGGTGGAGGGCTGCAGTGATGGTTGACTTTCTACAACATTCTCCCATCTACCAACTGCATCTCTGGAGCTCAGCCATAGTGATCTTTGGGTTCTTCTTTACCTCTCTCACCAAGGCTCTTCTCCCCCGATAGCTCAGTTTGGCCAGACAGCCAGCTCTAGGAAGGGTTCTGGTCATCCCAAACGTCTTCCATTTAAGGATTATGGAGGCCACTGTGCTCTTAGGAACCTTAAGTGCAGAAGAAATTTTTTTGTAACCTTGGCCAGATCTTTGCCTTGACACAATTCTGTCTCTGAGCTCTTTAGGCAGTTCCTTTGACCTCATGATTCTCATTTGCTCTGACATGCACTGTGAGCTGTAAGGTCTTATATAGACAGGTGTGTGGCTTTCCTAATCAAGTCCAATCAGTATAATCAAACACAGCTGGGCTCAAATGAAGGTGTAGAACCATCTCAAGGATGATCAGAAGAAATGGACAGCACCTGAGTTAGTAAATAGTCACAGCAAAGGGTCTGAATACTTAGGATCATGTGATATTTCAGTTTTTTCTTTTTTAATAAATCTGCAAAAATGATGAGGAAGAAATGAGGAAAAAAATGAACTTAAATGATTTTAGCAAATGGCTGCAATATAACAAAGAGTGAAACATTTAAGGGGGGTTTGAATACTTTCCGTCCCCACTGTATGTATATATATATATATATATATATATATATATATATATATATATATATATATCAAAATAATATAAATACCTCTTTTTTTTTATATATGTGATCACATAATCTCTGATCTCAGCTGCATAAGGGGCTTGGAGAAGTGGGGGTGGAGAAACAGCAGCACACCGATCTTCCCAGTGAATGGCTGTGCAGGGGGCATTACCTTTAGAGGACAGGCCTGCATTGCTACCAGCACAGCCAGAAAACTGGAAACGCTGGGAAAGATGTGCTCAAATAACTATCATGGTCAGTTTGAAATAGGAAAGCAGAGATCACCAGGTATTTCCTAAAAAGGAAACAATACCAAGAGAACAGGGTACTTTTTAACAAAAGTACATGGTAATACACGCATATCAGGAATATGAAATGTTAGGGTAACATATACAGGCATACCCCACTTTTAAGTACGCAATGGGGTTTATTTACTAAAGGTGGAAAGTGCAAAATCTTCTGCATGGAAACTAACGAGCTTGTACTATGTCACATTGTAAGTGGGCCTAACTTTGCCTTACAAAATGGCTAAGTACAATCCCTCTGTCCAATAAGAGTGCCCTCACTGGCCTGGCCACTGAATTAATGGCACAGGAGCAAAAATGCACAATTCTTCCTATGATCCCAGCAGTCAGATATAACATATATTTACTATGGTGAGGTATATAATACTCTAACATTAAAATGGAAGTATGCTTATAAAAGAATAGTTACAAATCAGTGACTCTTGATTGGATGGTCACACAGGAGAGCCTGCTTTTAGTGCTGATGGTTCTGCTGCCAATAAATCAACAGTAAGATTCCAAGGGTTTATTTATGCTTGGGGTTAATGGATAGGAGGTAATTAATAAGTCTAAGGTTAAGATTAATGGAACTGGCATATAATTAAGATTTATGATTCAGGTTCATATTAAGTGTAAGGACAAACGTCCCTCTGATACTTTTTTTTATGTTTCATTTCCTTCCTTACCATCCTATTTACCAGTGGCAGCTGGGTCACCGCTCCATCGGTTCACCCTGCATCTGCACACACCCCCCTCCCCCGGGTCTTGTCTCGGGTCTCACGGTTGATTGGTCATCCAGCACATACCCCATCTAGGTTCCGGGCGGGTAACGCTCCTCCTCTGCATCACGGCGGCCTCCGCCGTGCGTCTCCTCCCTCCTCCTCCTAGGCATCCAATAGGATCGCCTGTCCTTTCAGTCAATCGGGTGACAGGTCTCATGACCCGCTTCCTGATTGGCCGGGAGGAGGATCAGTGTGAGAATAGCGAATAGTCATTCACTATTCTCACACAACTGCGTGGGCTCGGAGTGCAGTGCTCTGCTCCCCGAGCCCACCCTTTTTGAAGCCTACTAGAGCCTCTGGCTCTAATCACGTGCTTAAACCCCCCCCCCCCATTGGAATCCATGGTCCGGTGCTCTGTATGTAGATTAGGGGGCCGGATGCATTGATGGGGGGGGGCGGCGACCTTGCTCCCCCAATGGTTGGGCCGCCACTGCTATTACCCACCCAAGTCATGTGAAATCTGGTACTTCTGGGTATGGAAGATCCTGTTTCTACTTATTCTTCCACGAGCAGCCAATTACTGTTACATGGGGGTGGGGTTCCTTTTTTTACTTGGCTCCAGTGATCAAATGGGGAAGGACTATGGGAAAAGAAAGTATGAGCAGCAGAGGGGTCAGGCTATTAAATTAACCTGTTACTGTGCTCTGTAGAGCAGTGATAGGATAAAACCTGTATTATGGTTGTTGCTGTCTGTGTCATACAACAGGAAGTAAGAAGATACCAGCTGTCATGGTAACACGTATTCATTCCTTCCTACCAGCATGTGTGCAATATAATGTGTTTGTGTTGCTGGACCACACTGTTAGCTAGAGGATACACATGACCATGCACACATGTTCCAGCTAACATAGGCAGGGATGCTACGCTACATATTCCTTTAAAGCACACTTGGTCAAATTTCTGCTGGCTGAGAAGGATGCAGGATAGAGCACATCACTGGAGCTTGTGGTGCCACCATGTGCCTTGTTTGATGGTGACAGTTACCTTTACCCTCTCCTCCTCAATGGGATCATTCTCTGATTTCTTAGAACCAGCTGTCCTCTCCAAGTGCCCCAGAGCATATGCAACATCCCAGGATAAACACTTCTAAACTGTGTCGCAGCTTGTACTGTATGCCTGGGAGACAGTAGTAACACTTGACTAGAGCTGCTGGCAGCTCTTCAGGCCCAGGTTGAGAAGTGGCTTACCCCATGCCATCTTCAGCTAGGCAAGGCCATGTCTTACCTGCTGACCACCCTTTACCTGGGAAAAGATTACACATGTGTCTTGTCTGGCACATGTCCCCAACTTGGTGACACAGTGGTTCATAAAATACCCTGGCTTCCAGGAGGTCTTTCATCAGTCCAGAAGAGGTTATGACCACATAAGGCAGTCATACCTGGCCATGGCCCACCTGGCAGAAATGCAGTACCAACATGAGCTGCCTGCCAACTGCCTTATTTGTGATTCCCCTATGTGCTGAAACTTAAAGTTGCCCATGCTGCAGGGGCAGCACCAGCAGCTAGCATCAAAGAATACCTGAGCAATTATGGAATGAAGACAGGCTCCAGGGAACCGGGGTCTATTTCACTATATCAATAACTCATCATTTAGGATTTGTGTAGCCTTCTGACATCTTTTGAATAAGTGATAAAAATGGTTAACCATGACAAGGTGGGGATTAGTGATACAATTCCTCTCATGGTTCTCCTGCAACACACATTGTGTGGCCATAAGACTAGACACTAGAGACACAACAGCTAGAGGAGGATGACTTGCTGCTGTATAATAGATAGCAAGAACTTTTTCCTACTGCTCCCTGCAAGGCAACAGGAGGCAGAGAGGAAAACATAGAGGAGGGTTGGGGTGCTAGTGGTGAGAAGGACAAGAAGGTAGAGCAGGCTAGGCTTCAAGGGTGATGCTTCACCACTCCAAACCCTGGGAGTTGTACATGGGTAGGTGTGATTGTTGGGGACAGTGGTTTCCTCATGGACAGCAAGGATTCTGGGTTCTTTGGTGCAGGAAATTTGTGGCAAATGGGGTCTTTTGTGATGCCTGTGCAAGGACCCCAGGGTTGAGGTCATCAAAGAGAAGGACCACTATTGCATGGCCACCCTATTAGAACCCAGACACATGGGTAAAATGGCCAGTCTACTACCACCATTCCAGGGAGAGCCCAAAATGCAGCACTTTGAGAGGGTGCTGTGACAAAAAACCCATTTGTTGCATTTCCTGATGGTGGCAGGATCCCCTGTGATGTCCAGCATGCCTCCAATCCTCTGATCCTTAAAAGGGATCCATGAATTATGGGGTGTCGAGACTGGACCACTAGGTGGTGCTTGCAAAGTATGCAATGGAGCTTGTGGCTTGTCCTGCAGTCAGTGTCCTGTCTTAAAGGGCAATTGCAGCAGGAAGTTTGGTTTTTGAAGAGGTGAATATGTCTGTCCCCTGAAAGTGCTAACTTTCAAAAAAGTTAACAAGTTTTTGACCAAGAATGACTACAAAACCGTTGCTGCTGATGTTACAGACTAAACATTTAACTGTTATCCAGGACCAATTAAAAAAATATATACCTGTCACCTTCTACCTCTCCTCACCTATTTGCACTGCAAAGATGGCACACAACATTTCTGCAGCTGTACCATAGCTGACAATTTTTTAAGACAAAAGGACACTGCTCCAGGTAGGTCCACCCATATACATACCACACACACCTTCCAATTGGGTGCTGGTTTAGCTCGCAAGCTGTGCTAAAGACATAAGATATATCCAGACTGCCGCACTCCAATGTGATTCACTTTGTTGCACAAATAAAGACATGTACATCAGGCTGTCATCGACACAGAGAGGAACAATAAGGTTAACCTTATTGTCCCCCTCTGTGTCAGTGACAGCCTGATGTACAGTACATGTCTTTATTTGTGCAATAAAGTGGATCGCATTGGAGTGCGGCAGTCTGGATATATATTTCTTATGTCTTTTACCAAATTTGTAATGTTTGCTGCTGGGTACAGTAAATTTGGTAACATGCCTCAAAGTTTATACCCTATTTCCAGTGCTCTAGTGATTTTGTTCCACAGCTGGACCTCAGCTTCCAAATTTCGAATGAATCAAAAATGTTTGTGTCGGCTCTCAGATACTACACTCTAATGCTTTTTTAAAGATATAATTTGCCTAATTTCTCCCTCTTTTATATTGCAATCTAACCAAGCTGCTTACAAGGCACTGTCTATCCACTGAAGGATATTTGTGGCTATTGTCTCCCAATTAATAAACAGTACACTAATGTCTATTTCAAGATAAAACATGCCCCATCACTCCCTCTTAAAATGTGGCCATACAAAGCTGCTTCAATGCTGTATAACAGTGGTTGCCAAACTGCCACCTAAGGGCTGGATGTAGCCCTTTTCTCAGCCTTAATGCAGCCCATGGGGCACTCTTTCTCCCACTGATACCAGCAGTGGGGCATAATTCCTTCCACTGACACTAACAATGGGGCACTATTCCTCCCACTCATATCAATGATGGGGCACTATTTCTTTTGCTGACACCAACAATGGGGCACTATTCCTGCCACTGACACCAACAATGGGGCACTATTCCTCCCACTAATACCAAAGATGGAGTACTATTCCTCTCACTAATACCAATTATTGGGCACTATTTCTACCACTAATACCAATGATGGGGTGCTATTCCTCCCACTAATACCAATGATGGTGTACTATTCATCTCACTAATACTAATGATTGAGCACTATTCCTTTCACTAATACCAATGATTGGATAGTACTTCTCCACCAATACCAATGATGGGGCACTGTTCCTCCCACTAATACCAATGAGAGGGCACTATTCCTCCCAGTAATACCAATGTTGGGGACTATTCCGCCCACTAATACCAATGATAGGGTACTATTCCTACTCCTACTGACCACAGTCACTATGTAAGAACCTTAGGCAATGTTTATTTTCACTCATGCTGGACCTGGGACATTTTTCCCTCCACTGGCCACAATCAAGCCCCCCTAAAGCCTGAAGGACAGTAAACTGGCACTTTGAAAAGTTTGGAGACACCTGCTGTATAACATTGACTGTACAATACAGTGGGGACAGAAAGTATTCAGACCCCCTTAAATTATTCACTCTTTGTTATATTGTAGCCATTTTCTAAAATAATTTAAGTTCCTTTTTTTCCTCATTAATGTACACACAGCACCCCATATTGACAGAAAAACACAGAATTGTTGACATTTTTGCAGATTTATTAAAAAAGAAAAACTGAAATATCACATGGTCCTAAGTATTCAGACCCTTTGCTGTGACGCTCATATATTTAACTCAGGTGCTGTCCATTTCTTCTGATCATCCTTGAGATGGTTCTACACCTTCATTTGAGTCCAGCTGTTTTTGATTATACTGATTGGACTTGATTAGGAAAGCCACACACCTGTCTATATAAGACCTTACAGCTCACAGTGCATGTCAGAGCAAATGAGAATCATGAGGTCAAAGGAACTGCCTGAAGAGCTTAGAGACAGAATTGTGGCAAGGCACAGATCTGGCCAAGGTTCCAAAAAAATTTCTGCTACACTTAAGGTTCCTAAGAGCACAGTGGCCTCCATAATCCTTAAATGGAAGACGTTTGGGACGACCAGAACCCTTCCTAGAGCTGGCTGTCCGGAGGAGCTATCGGAGGAGAAGAGCCTTGGTGAGAGGTAAAGAAGAACCCAAAGATCACTGTGGCTGAGCTCCAGAGATGCAGTTAGGAGATGGGAGAAAGTTGTAGAAAGTCAACCATCACTGCAGCCCTCCACCAGTCGGGGCCTTATGGCAGAATGGCCCGACGGATGCCTCTCCTCAGTGCAAGACACATTAAAGCCTGCATGGAGTTTGCTAAAAAACACCAGAAGGACTCCAAGATGGTGAGAAATAAGATTCTCTGGTCTGATACCAAGATTAGAACTTTTTGGCCTTAATTCTAAGTGGTATGTGTGGAGAAAACCAGGCACTGCTCATCACCTGTCCAATACAGTCCCAACAGTGAAGCATGGTGATGGCAGCATCATGCTGTGGGGGTTTTTTCAGCTGCAGGGACAGGACCACTGGTTGCAATTGAGAGAAAGATGAATGCGGCCAAGTACAGGGATATCCTGGACAAAAACCTTCTCCAGAGTGCTCAGGACCTCAGACTGGACCGAAGGTTTACCTTCCAACAAGACAATGACCCTAAGCACACAGCTAAAATAACAAAGGAGTGGCTTCACAACAACTCTGTGACTGTTCTTGAATGGCCCAGCCAGAGCCCTGACTTAAACCCAATTGAGCATCTCTGGAGAGACCTAAAAATGGCTGTCCACCAACGTTTACCATCCAACCTGCCAGAACTGGAGAGGATCTGCAAGGAGGAATGGCAGAGGATCCCCAAATCCAGGTGTGAAAAACTTGTTGCATCTTTCCAAAAAAGACTCATTGCTGTATTAGATCAAAAGGGTGCTTCTACTAAATACTGAGCAAAGGGTCTGAATACTGAATACTGAATTTTTCTGTCAATATGGGGTACTGCGTGTACATTAATGAGGAAAAAAAATGAACTTAAATGATTTTTGCAATATAACAAAGAGTGAAAAATTTAAGGAGGTCTAAATACTTTCTGTCCCCACTGTATGTAGCACCCTGATGTTTAGGCAGAGTTGCCCCTAAAATTACCTGTTATGTCGCGTACACACGAGCGGACTTTACGGCAGACTTTGTCCTGCGGACTTTTCGATGGACTTTCCGACGGACTTTCCGAATGAACGGACTTGCCTACACACGGTCAACCAAAGTCCGACGGATTCGTATGTGATGACGTACGACCGGACTAAAACAAGGAAATTCATAGCCAGTATCCAATAGCAGCCCTAGCGTCGTTTTTTGTCCGTCGAACTAGCATACAGACGAGCGGACTTTTCGACCGGACTCTAAGTCCGTCAAACTTTTGAGAAAAAAAAGTCAGCTGGAGCCCACACACGATCAAATTGTCCGACTCAATTGGACTCAGGTTCGCTGGACCAAGTATGCCGTAAAGTCCGGTCGTGTGTACGCGGCATTAGGTGTAGTTACCTTGGCTCATTGTTAGGGATCAAATGAGTTCACCCTAAGTCTGGAATTTCTGCACTTCTCTCTTCTGCCGCTAGGTAGCCAGGTACCTGGTGACATTAGATAAGACAAGGCCAAAGCAAGGACAGATTAGGAGTATATTGGGTATCTCAGCCAATGGGCAGGGGTTTTCTTAAATCCCTTGGCCTGCTTGGAGAACCTATATATTTGGGTGGAATCAGGTGATCGGGGTTCTGTGCCACCTGGACAGCTGTCTGGGTGGATGTGTGTTGTACTGCCCGGGCTGCTAGGCTGAAATTTGGGCCTATCCTGGGCACATCTGGCTGCTAGGCTGTCTAAAGGGCCTATCCAGAAGCAAGAGAGCAGCATAAGGTTGGGACTGCGGATTGCAGTCCAACCAGAAGTGACGGTTCTGCCGGCCAGAGAACCTGACGTGGTTGGAGGGGAAGCTGTCGCCACTAAGAGACCAACCACCTTATTACCAGGGACCACAGTGAGTAGCTGAAGCAAGTACCGGAGCAGTATTCTCACCAACCGGGGACAGTGAAGAATTGGGAAACTTCAGCAGGTGTCAAGCTGGGGACCCAGCCAGCGAAGGTGACGCTTGCAGAGCAGCCTTGTGTGTCAAGCCAGGGACCGAGCAGGCCAGTGGGGTAAAGCTTGAGAAGTATCTGGAGTGGCAAGCTAGGGACCCAGCAAAGAAGCGGGGGTGACACTTGAGGAGGATACTAACATGAATATTGGAAGAGCTCATGGGATTCAGTGGCAGTGAATCAGCAACTCTATAGAGAGAGACTGGGAGCTCAGTGGGTTGAGAGCCTGCAAGAAGTGATTGTACGAAAGTAAAGGAAGTTGTTACAACTTGTGTTAGGAACTGTTCTAAGACTGTTGCCATAGGAGACAGCATTCCTACACATGCAAATGTGGTGTCTTTCTGGATGCCTTTCCCTACATGGCTGTCTACTTGTAGAGGTCTCTGAGTCTGCCAATTAACATTGCAACTACCTTAGGGTGTCCTGGCCCTAAACCCACTCTCCCACAGTTCTATTGAACAGAAATAAAATCTGTTTGCATTCAAGAAGTGCCTGGCGCCCGTGAATCTATCTTGCATTAAACCAACTATGCCTTGTAACCCACTCTACACAGAAGGATGTCAGCAGCTCTTGGCCCTGGAGGTTCTCATTAGACTAAAGGAGGCCTGGGATCTTGCTACAAATATTTATGGCTATTGTCTCTTAGGTATAGTATCTGTTTTTTTGGGAAATCTTCAGACAGGATTTAACAAACTTCCCAGGAATTGAACCTGGGCAGATTTGCTTACCATTACTGTTGACTTGCTTTGAAGTTGCATGCTACAGTACTATGATTCTGATACTTAGGCACAGACTAACTAGAACTAGAACTTTCAGGGCCCCGGTGCAAGAAACAATGATGTACCCCCCCTTCCATCCGAGCTCCAGGCTTCCATTTTTGGGAGGGTATCCATGGACATCCTCCCAAACCGTGCTTCCCGCATGCCCCCTGAGACGTGCATCCAGCACAATCCCTCCCTTCAGTGCCCATCAGTAAATCCTATCAGTGTCCCCTGTCAGTGCCTCCCCATCAGTGCTCATCAGTAAATCTTATCAGTGCCCATCAGAGTCCTCTATCAGTGCCCATCAGAGTCCTCTATCAGTGTCCATCAGTGCCATCTATCAGTGTCCATCAGTGCCCATCAGTGCCCTCTATCAGTGTCCATCAGTGCCCTCTATCAGTGTCCATCAGTGCCCTCTATCAGTGCCCATCAGTGTCCTCTATCAGTGCCCATCAGAGTCCTCTGTCTTCTCAGGAGAGCACGGCTCTGAGCGGAGAGCGTGTCTCTCCAGTGGCATCACTAGGGTTGGTGTCACCCGATGAGGAAAAAATTGGTGTCACCCCCCTCCACCAACTTTAGCCCCCCCTCAGTACAGACCCCCCTCCACTAACTGCAGACCCACCTCTAAGTATAGACCCCCCACTAAGTACAGACCCCCTCTTGCAGTATAGATCCTCCTCGCTAAGTATAGACCCCATCCATCAGTATAGCCCCCCTGTCATGAAAGACGTTCTGCTAGTTCAGCCGTCGGCGGAAGATCGGTTAACAGAGCTACTGTCAGTAGAGCAAGAGGACGCGTTCGGAGGCGCGTTGACGCGAACGGACGCATGCGGGTGCGCGCTAATACGAGCGGGTGTATGCGGGTACACAATGAGACGAACGGGCACGTACGATCGGTACTCGGGCGTGCACGTGTGCACGCGGCGGCGCGCAGACGTGCAGTGTGACAGCCTTTGGCGCCATTAGGCCTATTTAAGGGTACCTGTCAGCATACTTCCTTGCTGTCCGGTCTACAGCGTTTCCTGTGACCCTAAGCTTCCAGTATACCTGTTTACCTGATTCCTGTTACCCGGCTCGTTCCTGACTTCTCCTGTTGCTGCCTGTCTCCGACCTCGGCTTGTCTGACGATTCTCCTGCCTCATCCTTCAGTTATTACCTGCCTGTCCGTTGCCGACCCGGTCCGTGCCCTGACTACTCTCCTGATTCCGTTTTGTACCTGCTCTGCTTGCCTGTGTTTGACCCGGCCTGTCTGACTTTGCTAGTGCTTCAGTTGTACTACAGAACACCCCCCCTGCTGCCTGCTTGTTCGTGGGTTCCTGCTAGCTACAGTGCTTCTCTATCCAGTCAACAGTTCCAGTGTTCCTGCCAAGAGTTCCGGTTCTTCTACCAGTTGTTCCAGTGCTTCAGTTGTACTACAGAACACCTCCCTGTTGCCTGTTGTTCCTGAGTTCCTGCCAGTGGATCCAGTGTTCCTGTCAGTCCTCCTGCTGCTTCACCAGAGGTCCGGATCAACTCTTCACCTGCCACTTACCAAGCACTTGTGGCCCCCTGCGCTCCTGAGTCCCTGTCTTCTCTATCAGGGGTTCTTGAACCAGAGGCACACGAGAGGCTACCCCTTGCATTCTGGGCTCCACCACCAGGTATGTGACACCCCCTCATTGCAGACCCCCCATCTATCAGTATAGCCCCCCTCTATCAGCATAGACCCCCATCTATCAGTGTAGACCCCCTTAGTGCAGACCCCCATCTATCAGTATAGACCCCCCTCAGTGCGGACCCTCATCTATCAGTTTAGACCCCCTATATCACTATAGACCCCAGTGTAGACCCCCCTCCATCAGTGCAGACCTCCCCTTCCTCATTGCAGACCCCCCTCCATCAGTTTACACCCCCCTCAGTACAGACCCCCCCTCCATCAGTGCAGGCCCCCACAATGCAGACCACCCCCCTCCATCAGTACAGACCCCCCCATCAATGCAGACCCCCCTCATTGCAGACCACCCCCCTCCATCAGTTCACACCCCCCTCAGTGCAGACCACCCCTCCATCAGTGCAGAACTCCCCTCCCTCATTGCAGACCCCCCCTCCATCAGTTCACACCCCCCCTCAGTACAGATCCCCCTCCATCAGTGCAGGCCCCCCACAATGCAGACCACCCCCCTCCATCAGTGCAGACCCCCCTCATTGCAGACCACCCCCCTCCATCAGTTCACACCCCCCCTCAGTACAGACCCCCCTCCATCAGTGCAGACCTCCCCTCCCTCATTGCAGACCCCCCTCCATCAGTTCACACCCCCCTCAGTACAGACCCCCCTCCATCAGTGCAGGCCCCCCCACAATGCAGACCACCCCCCTCCATCAGTGCAGACCCCCCATCAATGCAGACTCCCCTCATTGCAGACCATCCCTCCCTCATTGCAGACCCCCCATGGTGCAGACCCCCCCATCAATGCAGACCCCACTCAGTGCAGACCCCCCTCCCTCCATCAATGCAGACCCCCATCAATGCAGACCCCCTCTCAGTGCAGACCACCGTCCCTCCATCAGTGCAGACCCCCCCTCCCATAGCGTTCCCCCCAGCACACATGTCTATTTGAATAAAAACATTACAGACTTCAGAACAGCACGGATAGGCACAGCTGCATGTGTCCCCCGGACTCCTCCTCCTCCCCCTCCGTAAACAGAGAGGAGGGGGAGGCGGCTTCGGTCTGCTCCGCTGTGCACAGCGCTGTGTAGGGGTGAGGACTGTGCGGCGTGCGGTGCCACTGCCCACAGCTGTCACCCCTCTGGCGGGTATCACCCGGTGCAGCCCACCCCCCCCTGGCAATGCCTGTGTGTCTCTCATCTAACAGCAGCAGAGACACCGGCATTGTTTGTTTTATTTCCCTCTCCGTGTGTCCTCTCTCGCACGGGATGACAGAGGACACACAGCTGATCTTCTCCCCCCCTCTCTGTGCTCCGCGGGCAGTCAAGTGTGAAGGTAAGGAGCTCACATTTCCCGCAGATCACAGAGAGGGGAGGGGGGAGAAGATCAGCTGTGTGTCCTCTGTCATCCCGTGCGAGAGAGGACACATGGAGAGGGAAATAAAACAAACGATGCCGGTGTCTCTGCTGCTGTTAGATGAGAGACACGCTCAGAGCCCTGTGAAGAGCAACCCCGCTGGGCCCCCCCACAGTGGCGGAATGCCAGGCCCCGTCGCAAGTGCGACTGTTGCAACCCCGGTAATTCCCCCACTGCTTAGGCAGCAAAGTCTCGGGTCCCTTGAGGCCTAATGGTGACCTCCAGTGTTAAGGACAGCTGACATCCTTCTGTGTAGAGTGGGTTACAAGGCATGGTGGGTGCACTGCAAGATGAAATGGTGGGCGCCAGACACTTTTTGAATGCAAAGAGATTTATTGTCCCTTGAACAGAACTGGGGGAGAGAGGGCTAGGGCCAGGACACACTTAAGTAGATGCAATGATAATTGACAGACTCCAAGACTTCTAGGTAGACAGCTATACAGATGAAGGCCTCCAGCCGGACACTGCTTCTGTTTAGGTAGGACTGCTGTCTCCTATGGCAACAATCTTGTAGCAGTTATTGTAGTTGTATTCAACTATTGGCAACACAAACAGTTCTCCGCTTACTCCGCAGTCACTCACTGTGGGTCTTCACTCAACGAACTTCCAGTCTTTAACCAGATTTCGGATCCAATAGCCACTGGATCCCCTGAGCTCTTCCACTTTTAACACTCAGGATCTTCCTGAAGCGTCACCCATGCTTCCCTGCTGGGTCCCTGGCTTGGCACTCATAGATACTCTTCGAGTGTCAACCCGCTGACCCGCTAGGCCCCTGACTTGGCACGCGCAGATGCTCCGCAAGCGTCACCTCTGCTGTCCCGCTGGGTCCCTGGCTTGTAGGGATGAGCTTCGAGTTTGAGTAGAACTCATGTTCGACTCGAACATCGGCTGTTCGCCAGTTCGCCGAACAGCGAACAATTTGGGGTGTTCGCGGCAAATTCGAAAGCCACGGAACACCCTTTAAAAGTCTATGGGAGAAATCAAAAGTGCTAATTTTAAAGGCTTATATGCATGGTATTGTCATAAAAAGTGTTTGGGGACCTGGGTCCCCCTGGGGACATGGATCAATGAAAAAAAAGTTTTAAAAAGTCTGTTTTTTCCGGGAGCAGTGATTTTAATATTGCTTAAAGTGAAACAATAAAAGTGTAATATTCCTTTAAATTTTGTACCTGGGGGGTGTCTATAGTATGCCTGTAAAGGGGCGCATGTTTCCCGTGTTTAGAACAGTCTGACAGCAAAATGACATTTCAAAGGAAAAAAAGTCATTTAAAACTACTCGCGGCTATTAATGAATTGCCGGTCCAACAATACACATAAAAGTTCATTGATAAAAACGGCATGGGAATTCCCCACAGGGGAACCTCGAACCAAAATTTTTTAAAAAAATGACGTGGGGGGTCCCCCTAAATTCCATACCAGGCCCTTCAGGTCTGGTATGGATATTAAGGGGAACACCGGCCAAAATTAAAAAAACAAATGGCATGGGGTCCCCCTCAAAATCTATACCAGACCCTTCAGGTCTGGTATAGATTTTAAGGGGAACCCCGCGCCAAAATTTTTTAAAAAATGGAGTGGGGTTCCCCCAAAAATCCATACCAGACTGGTGACCCCGCCCCCCTCTGATGCACGGGGACTTGATGGGGACTTCCCTGTGGCATTCCCCATGATGTCCGGTCGGGTAACCCCGCCCCCTCTGACGTCATGGGGAATGCCACAGGGAAGTCACCGTGCGTCAGAGGGGGGCGGGGTCACCGGGTGGCCCCGCCCTCCGTTATTTAAGAACCGTCAGAAGAGGAGAAGCATCACACAGCGGGAGCCTCCCATCATGGTGGATGCGGAGCGGCCCAAGAAGAAGAAGGGAAGAAGACGCCACGGAGGAAGATGCCGGACGAGAACACCGGAGGAAGAACCAGAACAACCAGAAGAACCAGAAGAAGAAGAAGATGGAGATAGAAACCGAAGGAAGATAGAAGATAGAAGAAAGAAGATAGAAGATAGAAGAAAGAAAAAGCATTTAAATAAAGGAATTGTCAAAAACTGTCTCTTGTCATTTTTAAAATTTTTGACACTTTTTTTGTGACATGGTAGGGGTGGGATCTGGGGGTCCCCTTGTTAAAGGGGGCTTCCAGATTCCGATAAGCCCCCCGCCCGCAGACCCCCACAACCACCGGGCAAGGGTTGTGGGGATGAGGCCCTTGTCCCCATCAACATGGGGACAAGGTGTTTTGGGGGGCTACCCCAAAGCACCCTCCCAATGTTGAGGGCATGTGGCCTGGTGCTGTTCAGGAGGGGGGGCGCTCTCTCGTCCCCCTCTCTTTTCCTGTGGCCTGCCAGGTTGCGTGCTCGGATAAGGGTCTGGCATGGATTTTTGGGGGGACCCTACGCCATTTTTTTTTTAAATTTTGGTGCGGGGTTCCACTGTGGGGAATTCCCATGCCGTTTTTATCAATGAACTTTTATGTGTATTGTCGGACCGGAAATTCATTAATAGCCGCGAGTAGTTTTAAATGACTTTTTTTCCTTTGAAATGTCATTTTGCTGTCAGACTGGTCTCCGGTACCAAGGTGGATGGCCCCTTAGTGGCGACAGCTTTCCCTTCCACCTCTGACCACAGCTGGTTTCCCTGTCTGGCTGAACCGCTACTTCTGGTTGGACTACAAACCAGCAGTCCCAACCCTACACTGCTCTTCCGCTCCTGGAAAGGCCCTCAGGCAGCCTAGCAGCCAAATGTCTCCGGAGTAGGCCTCATGCTTCCGGCCTATCCACCCGGGGCAGCACAACACACGTCCACCCAGACAGCCATCCAGGTGGCACAGAACCCCGATCACCTGACTCCACCCAAATAAATAGTCTGTCCCAGCAGGCCAAGGGACCAAAGAAAATCCCTGGCCATTGGCTGAGACACCCCATCCATTCATGTCTGAGTCTGGAAAGCCCCTGTCTTATCTAATGTCACTAGCATAGTGCCACCTAGTGACAGAAGAGAAAGGGACAACAAGTCCAGATTTAGAGAGGAGCCGATTGATCTCCTAACAATTGACCAAGACAACTATCACATGGCAACTAAATTTGATGGCAACCCTGCCTAAACATCAGGGTGCTATATCTACATCACTGTTTGGTGAGTCATTGACCTGAAGCCAACCTATATATGTTAGCCGCAATTACATTTCATGGGCTGCATGCTTGTTGCAGGCTAGTGTCTCACTAAATAGTGAAATGGTGACAGGGAGGACAAGCCAGCAATTGCAGCTCCCATAGTTCTGTAATGACAGGTTATCTTTATGTAAACTCCTTCTTGATGGGTAAGGATGACAGTCCGGAGAAAACAGAACTGACAGGCAGTAGAGACAAATAAAGAAAACATTTCAGGTTAACCCCCGTGTAACAGGCTTTTCAGAGACCGTGAATTCCATGCATGAACAAGCACAAAGAAACGTACATAATGGGATCAGTCATGTGCAATGTTTGCTGTCACCACACAATGTCTACAATGTCACTTAGTGTCACTTTGTCACTTAGTTGCTTCCCTTAGGCTCTTGTACACCACATCCCTCATCTGTGGAGCAGAAATCTCAGTGACTGTCACCCTGGCTTCCTCTCTCCCTGCCTGTGTCTCTCTGTGCTGCCTTGTACATAAGAATTTGTGTTCCTACAACAAGGCCATACTGCATGGGGAATTAGGCATACATGGAGACCTGCCTGTATGCGTTTGTGTTACACAATTCTTTCACTATTCTATTCTTCAAGTAGGAGAACTCAAATCTCATATGTTAATTTATTTTCACAAGTCATTTTCAATATGTTTAAATCTGCAGATTTTGTTAAAATAATACCTGGTGGTCCTTCCATGAAGGCCCTTGTTCAGACATAATACCTGGTGATCCTTCCATGAAGGTCCTTGTTCAGACATAATACCTGGTGGTCCTTCCATGAAGGTCCTTGTTCAGACACTTCCTGTTGTAGGGTGATAACCTTCTGTCCCTGTCTACCAGTTTTCCTCCTGTGTTGTCACCATGTAACTTGGGCTTCACAAAGAGACTACAAGCATCTGTGTCTTGGTGTGTGTTGGACTGTGATGATTGGAAAGGTTTACAGATGTATTGGCCTATTACAGACGTTCTGTTGAAGTCCAAATGGGATAGTAAATAGAAAGGTAAAAGTGGGAGTTAGAAAAATAAAAATAAATGGGGTCTTGAGGTTATGTTTCAGCTAAGATGGTAGATATGGAAGGGGGAGGGAGTTGGGGAAGGAAATTTGAGAGGAGGAGGAACACATAGAGATAGAAGACTGGGCGGAATGGGGAAAGTCAAAAGGAGTCATGGAAAAACAAGGGAAAAGAAGAGGCAAAAAGAGGGTTCTAGAGGTTGAAATAGGGTGTGGGGAGATGGTGGACCCTATTTCCCAGAGTTGGTGATCTATGTGGTAGAAACATGTTCACACAACTTCAGGCAACATAAGGGATTTGTGTACTGCTGGTTGGTCTTGCATGACACTTTTTAAAGATTGTTCGATCATCTGGGTTTTGAGATCCTCTGTTTCTATCCACAATGTCCACTGCCTTATGAATAGCATCCAGGTGATTTTGTAGACAACTACACACTACAATCTGGATCTGACAGCTACAGGCCTAAGTTACCCTGCAGTAAATGTTTGGAACTTTGTGAATGTACACTGTTAGCCTTCATTTTGGCATGTATAAGGCAAGTGTTTCTGCACATGTATCAGTCTTTCAGCCATTTGTTTCCTAGGCTGCGCAAGAGGAGGAGAGCAGTTCTATAGGAGAAGAAGAGTTCTTCAGGCATAAAAACAAATGCCAAAATGCGTGTCTCGTGCTTTACAACCACTCCTGTTGAAGTCTATGGGGCCCAAAAGCCTAAATGTGCTAAAAATAACAAAATCTCATGTACTTTTTAAAACATAGGATGTAGGACGACTGACCATACAGGTGTGAACAAGGAACAATTGGAACACATGATATTCTGCATGTTGAGCATAGGCAGGCATAGGGGAGTGAGCAGAAAAATGTGAATGGGGCTTAGGCCCTCTGAGGGTAAAGTGCATTACCCTTACGTGATCAGTGAACACTTTGCTTTATTAATTTGTGATGATTGTAAAGATGGTAAAGTAGTTATTATTTAATTCAATATTAATAGGACAGATCTGCACAATTTCTTAAAGCAACGTTTTAGATGGAGTTTTCTTAAGAAAAAACATATGTCACTTTAACATCATGTCAGTTTTCATCTAAACCAGAAGGAGGGCATAGATCAGGGGTGAGGCCTGCAGGGAAGCACAATGCAATGCAATACCGAACCCCAATAATAAAGTGTTATAAAGGCACAAATGCTTGCCTTGGCCACGTGTTCATTTTTATTTCTAGAGGGGAAGAAAAGGAAGGAGAGCTCTCAATTTCAGGGGGCACCATCAACTGCTTTGACTAAAGGTAGGAATGCAAAGAGGGCAGCAACCTAAGTACTGTCAAAAGCAATGGTGACGTGCAAACTGGAATAATGCTCATCAACGATTCTGAAAAACACTTGTGCAGTGGTAAGAGGGCCATACAGGTGAGAACTTTCAGGACTTGGAGCAGGTGAGCATAGGACCAGCATTGGGCCTGTGTAAATTTACTGAATAAGTGTAAATTTGCTGAAAGTGCACTTACAGTTTAAAGTCGGTTTTTATTAATAAATAGTGCATTTTTTTAAAAACTTTACTGTATATTTTGACATATCAAGGTTTTTTTTCATACAGACCTGTAAAGTTACTGATAGGTCTACTGTGCATCCCACTTTGATCTTTGTTTGATAGACTGTTTTGCAATACTTTTCTATTGAACTGATTCTCTAACCACCCATTAACATATAATTGCGATCAGATGAAACATATCCCAGGAGCATAAACACTTTTAGTGTTACTAGATATGTTCTTATTCTGCCACAAGCAGTCTAAACATATACGGAAATAGCTCCATATTCCTGGGTATCTGCAGTGACATAGAGGTTATGTTTGCCCAAAAGGGGACATGGCTAGTGTCAAATGGCAGATCAGGTATCAACATTTCCCAGCAGTGGAGGAATCAAACAGGCAATCAGTACTAACAGGGTTATGGGCAGGGGGTAGTGCAGGGTCTGGACGCTTTAATTATATAATGTATATATATGTAAAGGTGCCTGTAGAGGTATGTCTATATTGTTTACAAGAGAGCAGAGCATGTGTGCTTTCTTACTTCTTGTATAGCATGCAGGCAATGAAGTTCATGTTCCCTTCACCAAAAGGGTACTTTGAATAAACCTGTCATTAGTGGTGCTGCCATTGCTGGGCTTCTTCTGAGAATGCCAGAATCTTGGCTGTTACACTGATTGAAGAAAAGGGATGTCAGACTGCATACATGTTCCTGGGTTAGTGGCTCAAAATATTAACCCCTTCCCACCCAACCTGGTGTCTTTTTAAAAAATCTGAATGCCAGAGGGGTGGGAAGGATCGGCAATAATGTGACCACTATAATTGGCTGTCACGGATGTCACATGATCAGTAGCTGGTCCCGCTACCGTTCATTAGTGGGGACTGAGAGCTGTCTTTGACAAGTTGGTCTCTGTGCTGGGAGCGCACAGTGAGCTTGTAAGCCTAAAGTGGCATTAAAGGTTTGGCTTTTAAAAAAACAAACAAACATGTCATAGTTACTATACCTGCTCTGTGCAATGATTTTGCACAGAGCAGCCCTGATCCTCCTCTTCTTCCCTGCGGGAGCTCCTCCCCCTTGACCAGTGCCCCCAATAGCAAGTCTCTTACTATGGGGGCAGGGCTGCTGTTAGAATTAAAGGGGCCCCATACAGCCTACTTGACAGGGCCTCCCCCCGGCTGAAAGTGACTGAGGACAAAGTTTTATTAGTCCCTTTCTCTTCAGCCTCAGCTGCACAGGTGAATGAATAGGGAGCTCTCTGAGGCTTTCTGCTCATTCACAAACTGAAGCATAACAAACACAATGTTTCAGTGATGAATGGACACAGGAGTGATTGCTCACTGTGTTCATTTAGAAAAGGAAGGGGCCACTAAATTACATATTTACCGACCCCTTCCCCTGCTCTCCATCCTGAAACATTCCCCTGTGTGCCCATAGCAGCTCCTGGCGGATGAAGAGAGGAGGGAAGCTGGAAGTGCTGTTGGGGAAAGGGGCACAGGTTTTGGACAGCAGATGGAAGGGGCACATCCCCTGCAATACAGCCAGAGGTAGAAAGAGGAGAAGCTTACACCACTGCAGGGGGAGGCAGAAAAGGATTGGAGAAATTGCAGCTGGCCCTCCTGCTCAGCAGATGCCCGGGCCCCCCTTTTAAACTGATGTGGCCTGGGCCCAGTACAGGAGGGCTAGCTGCATTGCCTTATCAGCAACTCTGTATGGGGGCACTGGTGTGTGCTTGCTTCCAAGCCCTACTCTATGCATCCATAAGACGCATAGACACAGCTCGCCCCTCCTCACTCTCTCCTCATTGGGTCACTGGCTGTGATTGACAGCAGTGGGATCCTATGGCTCCCGCTGTTGTCTCAACTAATGAGGAGAGGGAGTCCTTGGACAGCAGAGGCTCTCATGCATAGCACTATATCGAGAGGGGGCTCGGGTAAGTATTAGGGGGGACTGTGGGATGAGCAGTACACAAAATGTTTTTTACCTGCATGCATAGAATACAATATAGAATAAAATATTTTACCTTCATGCATAGAATAAAAAATACCTTTCATTTTCAATCTGTAGCTCTGTAAATTTCTGTAAAATGCAATGCAATATGGCTACCTGGAGGCATTCTGTACACAGATGGTGTACAGAATTCCCTCTAAAAATGTAATTTCCTTCTTGAGTGATTGGCTTAATGATTTTTCCAGAAGTCTACACTAAGATACAAATCAGATTTTGAGCATCCCCTGCAACAAAAATGGCATTTTTTGGTAAGTTACTCCTAAATGAAAATCAATTCTAAAGGGATGAAGGCCCTGCCAATTTCCTCATTAAAGCGCTGCAGGTGCAGCAGCTGACTGATAATTATAAAACCACTCCCAATACAGATTCACTGTGTGCATGGACACAGACAAACAGCAATTTCTTCAGAATAACAAAAGGTAGAAATCTGCAACAAAGTTTGTTAAAATCCTTGCAATGTATACAGATCACCCAGAGGGGAACGTTTTTTTTCTCAACAAAAGTGAAGTTACAAGTTTTCCTGAACAATAACCAGGTTACCGTAGAACCCACACATGCTCTATCTTGTGATTTAGATTTGATGCCCCTTTAATAGCTATGACTTTATAACTTCCATTACTTTGTAGCTTAATTTGTTTTTTTTTGTTTCAGTAATACTTGATAATTCTTTCCAGGTGGTGAATTTATCACGGTTATATTGGTTTACAGTCACCTAGAAAGATACAGAAGATTAGATAATACAATCTAATTACACAGATTGTCCAGAAACAGATGTTGCTATGATGATGTTACATTACTTAATTAATATCTAATGATACAATTAATTACAATTCTCTGCAGAGTTCAGTGGCTGGTAATTATATAAACAGCCACATAATAATCTTAGGTGTTTATAGCTGGGGTTTTCTATGTAGCATTTATAAAATAACAGAATTGTATATTAGCAACACATTTCACATAGTTTCTCATGGTCAATCGGTTTGTACTGTAGCTACAAATATAACCTATGGACATTTTGGGTCACTTTCTGTAGGTAAGTCAATAGCAAATATGCAGATGACAGCAAACCACAGACTCTGAATAATTTGCTCAGTATCTCCCTCTTGTTTTAAAGCTGAACCCAAGAAAAAGTAAAAATCCTCCCTTGCAGTGGGGCTACCCCCAGATTGCAAGTGGTAAATGCTTACTTAGGTTGAGGGGTTTGCAAAAAGCAGTTTTTCTTTCCTGATCCTCCACTCCTGCAGGATCCCTCCCTGCTGTAAATGATTTCCGTAGCCTCTTCCCCTTTTGCTCTGGTGGTTGCAGGTCAATTGACGTCATCAAGTCCAATGCAGAGCCCATAGCCCTGCCTTGGATGTGAGGGCACCAAGGGACAGTTCATTATCGCACTGTAGGGGAGTACAAGATCAGTTAAGTAAAACTGGTGTTCCTGATCCCCTAGACATAAACGTGCATTTATCCCTTGCAGTGCAGGGGCAGCCCAACTGCAGGGGAGCATTTTTTCTTTCCCTGGAGATGGGCTTTAACCACTTGCGACCACCTCACATAGGAGTGCGGCGACAGAGCTGCTTCTCCTGTGCCAGATCACATTCCTAGTATGTGATCCAGTACAGAGTAGGAGGCGCTTCGGCACTGAAGGGCGAGGAAGAAGACAGGACAGAGCTCTGTCAATGTAAACATAACAGAGCTCTGTCCTGTGACCAGGGAAGTTTTTGTTTCCCTGCAAAGCAGGGGATAAAAATCAGCACATCCCTTAGTAAAAGCAACTCACAATACACACATAAACACTGGTTAGGAACACATTTAGCTCTTTGATCGTCCTAGATGTTAAACCCTTCCCAACCAGTGTCATTAGTGCAGTGACAGTGCATATTTTTAGCACTGATCACTGTATTCGTGTCACTGGTTCCTACAAAGTGAAAGTGTCAGATCCACAGATGGATAGAGCTCAAAAAACAGCATTGGAAGGCAGCCAATACATAGATGGGAGTGGGAGCAGAGGGGAGAGAGAAGAAAGTAGTACAACTGCAAATACAGGTGAGAATGTAGGTACACAGTGGTGGTAAGTGTGGAACAGTTGATGGGTAACTTTGGGAACTATGTCCCATGAACAGTCTCAACCAGTGTTCCGCTAGATTTTGATCTCCGTCAGACCAGCTGTTTTCTGGTAACGGTAATTCTGTGCGTCTCCCCTTCAGTAGTCTCCGGCGTGGCTGTGTTTTTTATTTTATTTTTATTTTTATTCCCGAAAATTTTCTGTCATTTTCATGTATAGTGCAAACACATGAAAAAACCCAGAGATGATCAAGTACCACCAAAAAATATCTCTATTTGTGGGGAAAAAAAATCATTTAAATGTTATTAGTATACAGCGTTGCATGACCGCGCAATTATTAGTTAAAGTAATGCAGTGCCAAGAAGCAAAAAATGTCCTGGTCATGAATGGGGGTATATCTTCCAGAGGGCTAGTGCTTAAAGTGGAGCTGTACTAAAATGTTAGCTTTAAGTTAAAAATGTTATCAGACATGCAGGATGGAGAATCCGGTAACAACAAAAGGGCTAAAATATGTTTCTTATGTTCAGGAAATGCTGTTTCAGGTTACCATAGATGCAGGCCCAGGCATGTGACCTCTAAAAAGTAAGAAAGGCCAGTAAGAGTAAGAATGGAGGGGAGGTTTGAGCAGCATATCCTCCAGGCAAAATTGTTGGGTATGTATGACGCTAGTAACCATGATGCCCCCTTAAAAAGTATATAATGTGTGCAACAAAGGTGCCTTTTACCATAGTCTACTTATCTTGACTGTCTGCCTTATGCGATTGTCACTCTCTTGCAGAGCTACAGCAGCCAACACTTCCACATCTTTCAGATGTCTGCGTCTCCCTGCTGACTGCTGTAGCCCCCTACTCCTGGGCAATTGCAATGGCCATGAAGGAATACTTCGACTACCATTTTTTTTTTTTTTGCAGAAATAGGTGTTTTTTAAACAAAGAAAAAAAGTAAATTCTTCATGTTGCAAAATATGCCTGTTTAGCATTGGGTAGCATCTTCATTTTCTTTCACCATCGCCCCCACACAAATGGAGTCTCCATTCTCAGTCGATGCCTTCTGAGAGGAAACACGTTGGGCGGAGCCAGTAGCGTGACGTCAGAACTCACGGACCGTTCTGCTGGCGGCCGTGCATACATGATTGTGTCTGCCCTATACAAGTGATTACTTTGTAAGTGTGTTTCGTTATTCATTAATAAACATTTGTTGTAAAAGTTAATGCATGAGTCCTCTCCATTGCTTTTACTATAAATTATTATTATTCTGAGTGACAGGAGCCTGGATTCATCCTAAGCTTTTGAGGTTGATCAGCAATCAACTACCGGTTCTCAGTTGTGATCATTCCCATGCACTTGTGATCCCCTGTGTGGGTCCATATGTCTGGTAAGTACACAAGTAAACAAGTACATGGGAAGGAGAGGTTAGAGATACTCAGCTGTCATTGCTCTTGTGTAAACATACCAATCTCAATTTCAGGCCCTATTCACACCTAGCATAGTGGGAGTGCATGTTTTTTTCCCCCAACACACATAGGGCAGCCCATGGATTTCACATGTGGCAAAGTAGGTCATGGGATATTTTGTGGTGTGTTGCGATGTGCACGCTTTTTAATGAGCATTTGCCATGTTTTTTGCGGTTTTCTCACTTAGCAAAATGCATGTTTGCTTCCGGATTTGGGGTGCCATTAACAATTAATGTCACTGAAAGTGCAACTACTTAATTTTACACTATACATAGTCATGTTTCTGTGCATTCTCATTTAGATTTAGCAAAACTATATATAAACAGGAGGACACACTTATCTATCCAATCACCCTGTATCCAATCAGACAGGCCCTCATTTAAACAAGAAGGGAAGTAGTTTATCGCTGCAGTGTTAGTTGAGGAGAAAATTAGTCGTTTAATGATTACAAGAATTGAATATAAAGTCAAGGAAAAGGAAAACCTAGAAATGGCTAAGCCCCCCCAGGGCTCTATACAAAAAACTACATACCTGTGTGTGAATCTCCGATTAGCTGTAGTAAGGAATTTACACAGTCCTACACTGCACTTGATACACATTAACTCACTTTCTGTGTAGTTGTTTGCTTGTTTTCTGGCTCCCTATGGAGTAGCTGAGAACTATTACATGTGCAGCATTCATTTGGCTTAGCTTGCACCTGAGCAATCTGTTTATTACTTGTCTATTTTCCTGATTATTGTCAAGGGTTCTTTTAGCTACCGCAGAGAGCCGTAACTGACTGTATCACGGAAAATTAATTGAATAATTCAGCATTCTAAATGAAACATCTGCCTATGAATAGATGGTGTATAATGTGATGTATTATCTGGTAGACCATATTCTGGCAGTCCTCCCAGATGTGAGTGGACAGGGTCCAGGAGAGATTCCAGAGAGACAGGCTGATGGGGGGACAAAGCTTGGCTTATTCCCAGAAATCCGGATATAGACCTAAGGGATAAGTGGCTGCGGCTTCAAGCTGTTGGGATGCGGCCAGCATTACACCCAAAGACCACATGGCCAATATCAAGTCTGCCATTCTTCAGTGTTCTCTGTGATCTGAATTGATTGAAACCTTACTATTCCATTTCCGCAAATTATTGTGTCTGCTGGAAGTTACATTGTTGTCAGTCACTTTCCCTAGTGATCTAGAAATCACTAACAGACCATTAAAAACTCAAGCTAAATAAGTTTGACTTGATTTCGTGATAGGGAATCTATACTGATTATTCATTTTTTGTATGTTTTAAATAGTGTTTTATTTGTATTTTACTATATACATATACAAACTTTGCTTTACAAGTTAAATTTTGATACATGATAAGGAATCCCAGAGCACTCTGGTATAACTTAGAGGTGAGCATAGCAGCAGTTGTCTCCTTTTACACATTCTGTCTAGGGATACCCTTAGTTTAAGCCATATGAAAATGGGGGGGGGGGGGGTGTCACTAATTTGACTCTTCCATTTGTAAGCATGGGAAAACCAAAATATTTACTCTTGCCTGCCCCCCCCCCCCCCCCCACACACACACACACAAACACAAACATACCACATGCTAGTTACGTCTATGGGGTTGAGCAAGAGGTTGTATTACTTACCTTCTCCTTGCCCCAGCAGGCTCCCTCAATCTGCTTGACCAGTCCCCTGTAGCCTACTCTGTAAGCTGCTCAGGCCATGGTTGTAGGCCAGTATGAAATTCATTTCATACTGACCTGACTAAAAAAAGACATAAAAATATTTTTGTCTTTGCCCATGCTAATAAAGAAAGCAAATATATTCAAAACTCCCACACTCCCTTCATAACAGGCATTCTCCAGCAGGGTTCCATGGAACCCTAGGGCACCTCCAGTGGTTGGCAGGGGCTCCTTAAGCAGTGACTGATCAAACTTCTTATTTGATAGCGTCTGCATAGTTCCGGGGGTCAATGCCACATGACAGAGTCAGCGGCATGACACCAGTGATCTTTTTTAGCTACTTGCAAAGGGGACATTCTTTCCACTGACCACCAATGTAAGGGGCAATTTGACGACTCATGATAAATTGGTTTTGCAGGGATTACCTGAAATCTGAAATTTATTTTAAAGGTTCCTCTAAGGTAAAAATGAGAAAATGTGGCTTAAGAAAATGTCCCTTCAAACTATGCACTTTTGTCCGCTACAGTTCTGCCCTGATGCAAACTCCATAGAGGTAGTTGATGTCTGGAATAGACTTCCAGCAGAGGTAGTAAGTCAGACAACAGTATGTGGATTTAAACATGCATGGCATGGGGCAGACATACTTTAGATCTATACTATACAAAAAAAACACATATATACTGTATATATATATATATATATATATAGAGAGAGAGAGAGAGAGAGAGAGAGAGAGAGAGAGAGAGAGAGAGAGAGCGCTGAAGGGTTGTGCTGAAGGAAATGTTAAACTGGATTATATGTGGGTGACAGATGTGGGGTTATTTACGAAAGGCAAATCCGCTTTGCACTACAAGTGCACTGCAAGTGCACTTGAAAGTGCAGTCGATTTAGATCCGAGGGGGACATGCAAGGACAATAAAAAACAGCATTTTAGCTTGCACATGATTGGATGATAAAATCAGCAGAGCTTCCCCTCATTTCAGATATACCCCTCAGATTTACAGCGACTGCACTTCCAAGTGCACTTGTAGTGCAAAGTGGATTTTCCTTTTGTAAATAACCCCCATGGTGACCTCTACCCCTATTCAAGGATGGTTGTTCAGTTTGATGTAGATGGCTTCTTTCATGCCTCTTGCAAACCACTCTGTCCAAAATGGGTACCATTGTTGTGCCTTGATATTAAAATATTTACAACAGGCACTAAATTAACTAAAAACCAAGCCCCCACAAACCCCTTTAGCTGCAGGCAGTCCTTAAATTTCACAACAATACATTGTTGCTTTTATCCCCTTGCTTTGTCTGAGAGGAGTGACTTGGAAGCCAGCCAGGCTTCTAAGGTAAACAAACAATAGGAACTCTAATGCCCTGTACACGCAATCAGATTTTCCAACAGAAAATGTTCGATGGGAGCTTTTTGTCGGAAATTCCGACCGTGTGTAGGCTCCATTGGACATTTTTCATCGGAATTTCTGACACACAAAATTTGAGATCTGGCTCTCAAGTTTTCCAACAACAAAATCGTGTGTACACAATTCTGATGCACAAAGTTCCACGCATGCTCGAAATCAAGCAGAAGAACCGCACTGGCTATTGAACTTCATTTTTCTCGGCTCTTTGTACGTGTTGTACATCACCGTGTTCTAGTGAGACCCGTAGGAGAAAATGGACAGAGGGGCTGCATGACTAGGGGAGGAACAGGGGGCAGGGAACGGTCAGTCAGGTCAGTGGTGGGGGCATGGGTGTAGCTCTTACCTGATTGGAGGTAGAAGGCAGAAGGGGCAGGGTCCAGAGGTGAGGGTCCTGTGTAGGAGTGGATTCTTCATCATTCCAAGAAGTTAGGAGAAAAGACATCTTGAGACATCCTTGTTCACCACCTGCAGGTAGATAGAATAGGGAGATGAGTGACTTGGAGGCCTTGATGGCACAGGTCAGGGCTGCAGCGGTTGAATGGGGCCCTCAGTGGCTGCAGCAGCAGCTGTCTGATGTGCTTGGGGGGTCGGGAGCTTCCCCCTCAACTGCCCCTTCTTCCCCAGGGCGAAAACGGGCCAGGAAGGTGCGCCCTCCGGAGCCCTTGAGTCCATCCCCTGTCCCTTGGGCTCAGCATCCACGAAGGAGCCCCTGTCGCAGGGACCCTCTGGGGCTTGCTACTGGGCTACCTGCTATCAGTCCCGGTGGGGGCCCTGGGAGGAATCCTACCCCCCGGCGCCCTCCTTCTCCTCTCAAAGGGTTTCTATAAAAGGCCAGTAGATAGAGCTGTGAGCCCCGAGCGCGTAGCCTGTACTATCCCTGCATTATCCCCAACACCAGCCTGGACGTTTGCCGTGCATCAGTGACGTCATTTCCTCTTCCATGCTCCAGAGTGGTCAGCGTGGAGCTTTCCATGCACTGGATGCAGCGGTTCAGCCTGTGTACAGACTCCACACCCAGACGCCTGAAGGAATGCTATCCGAGCCGGAAACAAGATAACAGCACATCCCAGGACACTCTCCATCTCAAAGAAACACCTCCACCCTGCGAACCAGTAAGTGTAATGGTTATGCAGCTGCAGCCTGGTAAGTCGCCAATTTTAACTATGCCTAACAGTCAGGTGGAGGAGGTTAGTTTGGGGGTTTCATCGGGGGCGTGGGTGCCGCGCCAGTTTTGTCCGCATTTTTTGCAGGTTTCTGGGAGTTATTGGCCCGTTTTGACCCGACGGGGTCTTCTTCCCCATCTCAGGGGCCCGTTGGGGCATGGGCTCCTGCTGCCTCTAGCATGGGCTCTGTGGTTCCTAATATGGCTCCCTCAGCAGGGCCACTTGCGGTGGCTGTCCCCGGGGCGAGGGCAGGTGGGTCCTCCGGTGACTGTGTGATGTCCGCGTCACAGACGGAGGTGACTGGGGGGGTGGAAATTAATAAAGCGAAGGAGTCCTCTGAGGATAAGGTGCGGTTGGCGGATGCGGCGAAGTGCGAAATTTACGTGTGCTTTGAGGGCCCGCTGGGGGTCCATGTAAAGCAGGACATACGGGAAAAAATTTGGAAAGATGAATATGTTGAAATATTCTCTCTTTTGCCGTTAGAAAAGTTTAATATCGACAAGGGCAAGGCAGACGAAAGCAAGAAAGAGGAGGAGGAGAAGCGCCTCTGGAGGCTTATTCCCCGCACTTTTGCGAACTGGCTTCAGGCGTTTGCCATCTTGGCTAGCGTAATTGGCGAAAAAGCACCGGAGAATTGTTCTCCGCATTTTTGTCGCGTGAATGATGCCATTTCTCCGCATCTGGCTTCGGTGTCTTATACCTCCTTTGATGCTGCAGTCGGTAGGGTTCAACGGTATGGCCGGAGTTCGTTGATGGCAAAGACGGATATTAAATCCGCTTTTTCGCCTGCTGCCGGTACACCCGGACAGTCAACATTTGCTGGGTTGTTGTTGGGATGGGCAGTTTTTTCTTGACCGTTGTCTCCCGATGGGCTGTTCCATTTCCTGCGCATATTTTGAGGTCTTTAGCACCTTTGTGGAATGGGTGGTACCCAGTTGAGGTCTGTGCTGCACTCTTAACGATTTCCTTTGCATTGGCCCCCCAGATTCCTCAGTGTGTTCCGTACTGTTGCACACTTTGGAATCTATTGCGACAGGTTTCGGGATTCTCTTGGCGCCAGGAAAAATGGAAGGTCCTGCCACGGTCATGCAGTTTTTGGGTATTGTCATTGACACGCGTCTAATGGAATGTCGCCTGCTGATCGACAAACTGGAAGACTTGCGTCAGAGGGTGGCTGAGGCTGAGTCGGCGAAGAAGGTTAGGTTTAGGCAATTGCAGTCGTTATTGGGTATGCTTAATTTCGCCTGCTGCATCATGCCTATGGGACGCATCTTTAGTCGTCGTCTCTGCTCCGCCACTTCAGGGGTACTAATGCTGCATCACTTCATTAGGCTTTCGCGTGAGCTGAAGGCAGACCTGAGGGTTTGGGGTGAGTTTTTGGCCATCTATAATGGCAGGTCCTTATGGATGGCCCGGTCATGGCAGCTTCTGACATTGACCTTTTCACTGATGCAGCGGGCAGTTCTGGTTTTGGGGCTTTGTGCCAAGGGGCCTGGTGTGCTGCGGCGTGGCCGGAGGAATGGTGTGCGGTGGGGTTCTTACGTAATTTAGTATTACTGGAACTGTTTCCGATTTTGGTGGCTGTTGAAAATTTGGGGCTCCAAATTTCAGGATCGTCGTGTATGTTTTCATTGCGACAATTTGGAGGTGGTGGAGGTAATATCCAGCTTGTCCGCTTCTTCGCCGCCGGTGGTGCACTTACGGCCTCACCTGGTCTTACGGTGCTTAAGTTTGAATTGTCTTGTACAAGCTGTTCATGTCCCGGGTGTTCTGAATTCCATTGCCGATTCTTTGTCTCGTTTCCAGTGGGAGAGGTTCCGGAGGTTGGCACCGGAGTCGGAGCAACTGGGGGTTCCTTGTCCCGAACGGCTGTGGAGATTGGCATTGGTGTAGCAGAGGAGCTGTTATGTCGATCGGTGACCGGGGGTACATGGGCGACATACTCGTCGGTGTGGGGTGAGTGGTCTGCACTGGTAAGTTTGGTTGGGGGATGTGTTTCCTCACAGGATCATTTGGCCTTGCTGCTGTATTTCATTCGGACAGAATTTACGCGGGGCACGTCGGTATAAAAAATGAACAAGGGTTTAGCTGCTCTAGCTTTTCTCTTCAAGGCCTGAATGATGTGACAAAGGACTTTAGGGTGCGCCAGGCTATGAAGGGGTTCCGGCGAGGGCGAGTACAGCCAGATACTAGGCGCCCAGTCTCATTTGAGTTGCTTCGGGATCTGGTGGAGCTGTTGCCCGGGGTTTGCACCTCTGATTATGAGGTGAGGTTGTTCACCGTGGCTTTTGTGTTGGCATTTTTTGGGGCGTTGCGCATTGGGGAGCTGGTAAGCAGGAACAGGCATGGAGTGGGGGGCTAAACTTAACAGACGTGACAATGTCCAGTGATTGTGTTCAGATCCATATTGGTAAGTCAAAAACTGATCAGTTGGGAAAAGGGGTTTCTGTGTCGTTGTTTCGGGTGCTGCCGGAATCGGTTTGCCCAGTTTCTTCTGTGCAACGGTATCTCAGATTGAGGGCGTTGGGGTTAGGTTCCTTTTTGTTGCATGAGGATGGCTCGTCCTTGTCGCATTTTCAGTTTTTGTCCGTTTTTCGCCGTTGTTTGGCCAGGGCGGGCAGGGAGGTTTCCCAGTTCAATACTCACTCCTTTCGTATGGGGGTGGCTACGGAGGCGGCCAGGTGGGGTTTGGGTTCCCAAGTAGTGAGATGTATAGGAAGGTGGGAGTCAGATCGTTTCAAGATTTATGTTCGCCGTCATCTGCTTTGAAGTCGCATTGAGTGTTTCGTGTGTGGTTCCATGTTCCTTTTTGTTTTCTTTCAGATCTTCCTCCTGGTCTGGTCTGGATCTTGGGGGATTCATAAGTTTTCTGCGGGGCTGTCAGGGCTGACGTTTGGCCCGAAGGGAGGTAACTGGGCATTTCACGGAGTGAAGCTGTCCTGAAATGGTTGTGGATCTGAGGAATGATGTGGGGCCAGGTTCTCCCTGAATTTCATTATTACTCGAGAGTTGACAGGCCCCCAGATGTTCTAGTGCTGCAGGCAGGGGGCAATGATTTGGGCGTCCGGGCTGCCAGGGATCTGGTGAGGGATGTCAAGTTTAACATTTTGCGCTTGATGCGCGATTTTCCTGGTTGCATCATTGTGTAGTCGGATATTGTGGCTAGAACGGTGTGGCGTTTTGCTCACTCCCTGGGCCACTTGAACAAAGCAAGGATTAAGTTGAACAGGGAGGTTTGTGGCTCGGCTCGGAGGCATAGTGGTTTGGCACCGGGAGCTGGAAGATCAGTCTGTTTGCTATTGGCGAGATGATGGTGTTCACCTGAATGCTGTGGTACATCTGGTCTCTGGGCCTTCAGGAGGGGGTGGTGAGGACTTTGCAGGTGTGGAGGGATTCGCTTGAATGAGGTTTTCAATCAAGCTCATGTGGCGGTTCAAGGGGTCTTTGGGGGGTCAGTGAGGAATTACATGGTTACAGGATTAGTGGGGCCCATCTAAGGTATGGCACTTACATTTGGTTATTGGTGGTTCTCCCAGGAGATAGGTTCCCTGGGGGAGGGGAATATGGAATTATGTGTGATGTCAGAGCGTCCTCGAGCCAGTTGGGGCACAGCTGAGGACATAGACCATTCCAGTTATAAATTGTGCCTTTTTAAGATACCCAAAGACCTCTTGCTGTTGGACATTATTTTGTTAAAATTGGCACTTACGGGTATGTGTTACATGTTTTTTACGTGATGTTATTTGATCATTTGGTTAATAAATTGGGCTGCTGTGGCCATATAAAACCCATGTCACGTGGTCTGTGTCTTTAATTTAATGGTAAGGACCCAGGTTGACAAATCCTTTAGTCATGACGTTTGGAATGTCCGACAAGATTTGTGTGACCGTGTGTATGCAACATCCATCGGGAAAAAAACATGGATTTTGTTGTCGGAAAATCTTATCGTGTGTACAGGGCTTTAGCCACTTGGAAAGGCACTGTAAGTTGTGATATTTGACAATGAGTTGCCTACAGTGTCTTAAGCTGAGGTCAAGTAGAGCTTATTTAAAGCTAGCTCGCGGAAGAAAAAGTTTAGGTGTAAATGAAACCCCCCGGCCCTCCATCTCCTTAGCCCCCTAAACTTTACAAGCTGTAATTCTCGCACCAGGTGGTTTCTTACCTCCTCTAAAGGACAATGCTGTCTGCATATTAACCTCCTATTGGCTTTAGACAGATATTGTTGGGTAAGTCAGAGGAGGCAAGTAAGCACCTTGAATATGTAAATACTTTATTGTCCATAGGCAGGCATGTGCAGTCAAAATGTTTTACTTTTAAACAAAATATACCACCGACCACAGAGCTGTCATCAGTGGGAACACCAACATACCTAAGCCCAACCTAGCCAACCAGTGTAGAGCAATGTGTCATGGGCTGATCTGCTTATTGAACTAAAAAGGACCAGCATAGAAAAGGCATTACTCACCAGTCACCAGCAGTCTCTCAAGGCTTCTTACCCTCCTGCAGGGTGAAGCACTGCTGTCAGTAGAGATTCTGACCTCCAACTTGCAATGACAAATCAGAAGACACAATAACTCGGTATGCTGCTTTCTGTGAGCCCAGATTCCCCCTGCAAGAGGGTCAAAAGCTTCGAATGAGACTGCTTTTCCCATTGTTGTAAGGGAGTTTTACAGATGTAAACTTTAGTGGTGATGGTTACAAGGAAATATTTAGTAGGCAATATTCAGTTTTTTCACTTTGTGGGAAGGGGACAAACTAAAAATTGTACCATAAAATCTAAGGCTGGTATCTGGGTTTTTGGCATGAACAGCATGGCACTGGTACAGTGCCTTGCAAAAGTATTCACAGAACATGCCCACAACTTTGAAGATTTTTTTTTTTATTGTGAAGCAAACAACAAATAGGACAAAATAACAGAAAAAGTCAATGTGCATAACTATTCACATCCGTAAAGTCAATACTTTGTAGAGCCACCTTTTGCGGCTATCACAGCTCCAAGTCACTTTGGATAAGTTTGCCACATCATACCACTGGGATTTTTGCCCATTCCTCCTTGCAAAACTGCTCCAACTCTTTCAAGTTGGAGGGTTTGTGCTTGTGAACAGCAATCTTTAGGTCTGACCACAGATTTTTTATTAGATTGAGGTCTGGGCTTTGACTAGGCCATTTCAACACATTTACATGTTTCCCCTTAAACCACTCAAGTGTTGCTTTAGCAGTGTGTTTGGGGTCATTGTCCTGCTGGAAGGAGAACCTCTGTCCTAGCCTCAAATCACACACAGAGTGGTGCAGGTTTTGCTCAAGAATATCCCTGTATTTAGCACCATCCATCTTTCCCTCAACTCTGACCAGTTTCCCAGTCCCTACTGCTGAAAAACATCCCCACAGAGTGATGCTGCCACCACCATGTTTCACTGTGGGGATGGTGTTCTTTGGGTGATGTGATGTGTTTGGTTTGCGCCAGACATAGCGTTTTCTTTGATGACCAAAAAGTTTAATTTTAGTCTCATCAGACCAGAGCACCTTCCGCCATACATTTTGGGAGTCTCCCACATGCCTTTTCGCAAACGCAAAACGTGCCATTTTGATTTTTTCTGAAAGTAATGGCTCTATAGAGCATACGGCTTGTTGTCGTCCTATGTACAGATACTCCAGTCTCTGCTGTGGAACTCTATAGCTCCTCCAGGGTTACCTTAGGTCTCTGTGCTGCCTCTCTGATTAATGCCCTCCTTGCCCATTCAGGGAGTTTTGGTGTGCGGCCATCTCTTGGCAGGTTTGCTGTTGTGCCATGTTCTTTCCATTTGGTTATGATAGATTTGATGGTGCTCCTAGGGATCATCAAAGATTTGGATATTTTTTTATAACTTAACCCTGACTTGTACTTCTCAACAACATTGCACCTCACTTGTTTGGAGAGTTCCTTGGTCTTCATGGCAGTGTTTGGTTAGTGGTGCCTCTTGCTTAGATGTTGCAACTTCTGGGGCCTTTCAAAAAGGTGTGTATATGTAATGGCAGATCATGTGACACTAAGATTGCTCACAGGTGGACATCATTTCATTAATTATGTGACTTCTGAAGGTAATTGGTTGCACCAGAGCTTTTTATGGGCTTCATAACAAAGGGGGTGAATACATACGCACATGCCAATTATCAGTTTTTTATTTCTGAAAAATAGTTTTATGTATATATTTTTCTAATTTTACTTCACCAACTTAGACTATTGTGTTCTGATCCATCACATATATATCAGATAAAAATAAATTGAACTAAAGGCTGTAATGTAACAAAATAGGTAAAAAGCCAAGGGGGTGAATACTTTTGCAAGGCACTGTATTTGTTAAAGTTGGGCTCTCAGCTCTCTATGCAATTAGTGAGTCGGGTCGTGGGTCCCGCGGACTCGATCGCTGTGGGGATACCCGCGATTGCCTCAGAGGGAGAACAGGGAGATGCTAATGTAAACAATACAGTGACAGTGTCACTGATCTCTACTCCCTGTCATCGGAGCAGAGATCAGTCATGTGTCACACACAGCCATGCCCCTCACAGTTAGAAACACGCCCCTTGGACATACTTAACCCCTACACTGCCACCTAGTGGTTAACCCCTTCACTGCCAGTGTCATTTACACAGGAATCAGTGCATTTGTATAGCACTGATTGCTGTATAAATGACAATGGTCCCAAAAATGTGTCAGAAAATGTCCGATGTGCCTGCCATAATGTTGCAGTCACAATAAAAATCGCTGATTGCCGCCATTTAAAAAAAAAAAAAGATTAATAAAAATGCCATAAAACTATCCCCTATTTTGTAAACGCTATAACTTTTGCGCAAACCGATCAATAATCACTTATTGCGATTTTTTTTACCAAAAATATGTAGAAGAATATGTATCGGCCTAAACTGAGGAAAAAAATATATTTTTTATATATTTTTGGGGGATATTTATTATAGCAAAAAGTAAAAAATAATGCATTTTTTTCAAAATTGTTGCCCTTTTTTTGTTTATAGCGCAAAAAATAAAAAGTGCAGGGGTGATCAAATACCACCAAAAGAAAGCTCTATTTGTAGGAAAAAAAGGATGTCAATTTTGTTTGGGAGCCACGTCGCACGACCGCGCAATTGTCAGTTAAAGCGATGCAGTGCCGAATCACAAAAAGTGCTCTGGTCAGGAAGGGGTAAATTGTTTCGGGGCTGAAGTGGTTAATGCGTAAGTCTTTGCTGCCTGTGCATCCCTTCCCTTCTTCATCTTGCTATGTTGTTTGACCTGATGTCCTCCACATCATTAATGTGTCCTATATTGACTTTGGAACACAAGTCACCATCTAAGATTAGGGTGGTATTATAAATACACTAGGGGCAAACATGTAGGATTGTTTTTAACTTTGCAAAAATTAGCAAATTGGGAAATTTCATGATTCACTACTTCTCATAAAATGTATTTGCTGTTGCTGCTAATGATGGTGAATAATGCCCTTCATCATGTCAGCAAATAATTACAGTTTGCCCATGTTTTTCACATGGTCCTGCTTTCTAAAAGTTCATTAAATTCATTCATTATGGTGGTAATGGAAGGCACATTAATACATACAGTCCATAAAACCATTCAAGGATGCTCACAAGTGACAAGCAATTTACAATTGATCTTTCAGTTACTAATACATTTCTGTAGTTGACCCCAAATAATTCTAAGTACCAACTTTATTGCTTGAATTTAAATGCATTATATTTCACAGTGCTGTTGTACTGTATCTAAAAAGAGGTAATCCTTTTACGCACACATAAATTTCCATACCCTACAACATTTTAAAATTGGAACAATGTTAAAGTGAACCTCTGGCCAGGCTATGAACTTTCAAGTATCTCCAAAATCTTATCAAAAAGTAAATGAGCTTTAAAGGATCCCTCAAGGACCTGACCTTTAAAGCTGCAGTCAATGTTGGTCAATCCATTTCAAAGTACACAGCAGAGGCATTGAAGTCAGTTTTAGCCTGTTTCTCCACAGGTTTAGTTCACCCTGTCTTTACCACCCCAGCAGGGACTTGGCACATTTTCCTGCTCACTAATGTAGATACTCTATGGGGCTGATTTACTAAAGCTTCAGAGTGCAAAGTCAGGTGCAGCTCTGCACAGAAACCAATCAGCTTCTAGTTTTTTTTTTTTTGTCAAGGCTTGATTGAACAAGCTGAAGTTAGAAGCTGGTTGGCCAGCAAGCACAGCTTGTTTACATTACATTGCTAGAAGGCTGCCGAGTTACTGCTGAGGGAAGGAGCAGAGGATGCTTAACCGCCTCAATACAAGGCACTTACACCCCCTTCCTGCCCAGGCCATTTTTCAGCTTTCCGCGCTGTCGCACTTTGAATAACAATTGCGCAGTCATCCTACACTGTAACCATGTGGAATGTTTAACATTTTCTTCACACAAATAGAGCTTTCTTTTGGTGGTATTTAATCACTTCTGGGTTTTTTATTTTTTCCTAAAAAAAAATAAAAAGACAGACATTTTTGGAAAAAAAAAATGTTTTTCTTAGTTTCTGTCAATAAATTTTGTAAATAAGTAATTTTTCTTCTTCACTGATGGGCGCTGATGAAGCGACACTGATGGGCACTGATAGGCTGCACTACTGAGCACTGATGAGGTGGCACTTATGGGCACTGATGAGGCGGCACTTATGGACACTGATGAGATGGCACTGATGAGGAGGCATGATGATGCCGCACTTATGGGCACTGATAGGTGGCACTGATGAGCACTGATAGGTGGCACTGATGGGTGGCACTGGTAGGCACTGATAGGCGGCACTGGTGGGCACAGATAGGCAGCGCGGATAGGTGGCACTGATGGGCATTGATGGACATTGATGGGTGGCATTGATGGGCAGCAGTGATGGGCATTGATGGGCAGCAGTGATGGGCATTGATAGGCAGCAGTGATGGGTATTGATGGGCAGCAGTGATAGCCAGCACTGACTGGCATCACTAATGGCCACTGATTGCTGGCAATTGTGGGCACTGATTGCTGGCACTTGTGGGCACTGGTTGGTGCTGATTGCTGGCAGTGGTGGGCACTCATTGCTAGCACTTAATTGTAATCATGGCACTTATGATCAGTGCCCTGATTACATACCTAGATGTCCCCCTGTGAGGAGATGCCGCTGATCGGCTCTCCTCTCCTCACACTCTGTCAGTGCGAGGCGAGGAGTGCCGATTACAGGCATCTCTGTGTTTAAACGTGACCGGATGTGATTGGACACAGCCAATCACATGGTTAAAGTGCCGCGACTCTTTACAGAGATCGGGGTTGCGCCGTGTCCTAGCAACACGGCACGGCTGCAATCGCAGCACTGCGTGCTCCCGCATGCGCGCGAGAGCGGTCGTTCTGGGAAGCTGTCATATGATGTCCACCCAGAACGAGAGCCATACCACCCAGCCGCCATTTGACGGTGGGCAGGTGGCAAGTAGTAGTTTTTTCATCTGGTATAGAATAAGGTTGGGTTGTAACCCCTGTCAGTTTTTTTTGCCATCTGTGTCTCAATGGGGAGATATACCACCACTTTCTCTCCCATAGCCAAAACAGGAAGCGAAAGGAAATCTCAGAAAATTATGGGAATGCCTTGGGGCCCCCTAGGTCACCAGAAGTAGTGCTCCAATTGTTAGATTGGCCATCTACTACTTCTCTGGGGACAACCCAAACTTTGAGATTTTTTACTTTGACTTTCAATGATAAATTTAAACAGGACAAAAAATAAGGGTCAATCTCCGTAACGGGGGGAAAACACAGCAATAAAAGCCTAATAGGTGTTCTTATCCATCTCCATGCTATCCAAAACTAAAGAAAAAAAGTTTTGCCTTCAGGTATATTTTAGGCTGCTCCCAAACTAGATGATTTATTAAAAATATATAAAATTTTGGCCATGGGGTTCACCTTAAGCCATTCAAATTAGACTTAACCCAGCTCTAGTCTTTCCACCCAATACATATACAATTTTCATTGTGACAATTTTTTTTTAAAACACAGCCCTGCAAGTAAGAATTTAAGACCTTTCTGCCATATTCTAACATATAGGAACACTTGAGACCTTATTTAATGAACAGTTCTGATTTATAAGTGCTAGGAAATATAATGTGGTTTTGTACATAATATCTGGATTTAGTTATTGTGATCAAGACTAAAAATATTTTTTTTAATGTTTTTCCTATCATTGTTAAAATTTTAATATTATATGAACTTCTATCCAGCCAGTAGATGGAGTTTTCTCCTTTTCATATGAATAACATTGTATCATTCTCAGTGACTCATTCTTTTTAGATGGTTGTGTGGGAATTTCTGCAACATGGTTGGGAAGAATTTCCAATCCATAGTATAATTACATTGTAGAAAAATGTGTTCATGACTCTGCAAAAGTTAACTATTTTGATAAGTCTAAAATTTTGAATACAAAATGATTCCATAAATGTATTTATCTTCAATTGTTTATTTGTCCTATGCTTTCATTTTGGAGTACATTGAGACATTAAACTGCGTAAATTTCAATAAAGAATGGAAAAATGGGGGAGTCTAAAAACTTTTGACAAGTAATATACGTCATCACGCCCCACGTGACCCCGGAAGTAGGGGTGTTTTTTCCAATTTTTGGCGGCTGTTTTTATGTTCATTGCGGTTGTACCCTTTTGATCTTAGCAATAAAGGCTACCCCTTTTAAAACGTTACTACACCATTGGAGTCTTTTTTATCTTCTCGCACTGGTGACTTATGTCACAATGCGCCCTTCAGACGGGACTTCTTAGCTTCAAATTGGATACTGTGGAGGACCGGAGAGCTCCAAGGACAAGGGGGGCCTTTAGACCCTGCAGAGGGCTAAATCTGCTGGCGTATACGACCTTGCTCTTTAGGGGGTCCACCAGTTCTGGTAAGAGTCCCCATATATTGAGTGGGTTCTTTCTATTCAAGATACCCCTAACTCCTCGGTGATGGTGGAAGTGACCTGGATTATATCACCCCATTGGAATCACCCCCTTTCACACCGTGGAATCTTTTTGTGTGGACTCAATTTTTCATTTTTCTTTATGAAGAGTTTTTATATATAGATTTTTATTTGTACTTCACTTGCACTTTATTTCAATAATTTATTCAGTCGTTGTGATCACTCACGTTATATATGAGCGCAACTTATTTATATACATAAATATATATATATATATATAAATATATATATATATATATATATATATATACAACAGAACCTAAAATGAAATTGACCTGAATAAAATTGTAGATTCTATTTAACTGGTGTAATCCATAGCAGACAATCAGACTTCCTTTCGCTACAGTGACATTAGTAACGATGGATTCTGATTGGCTCCCATGATCTACAGCACCTACAAATTATGCTTTAAGAATATAACTCTTTAATAAATAACTTCATTTATCTCTCAGGGATGATTTGATGTGTATGATTCTATATGGCTTCTACATCAGCGTTTACCCGCACGTGCATGTATAGTATTTGGGGAAATACGCCACATGCACATGCTCAGGTAACTCCTGCCATTGGTGTTTATGAGCATATGTCCACATACAGCCATTCACTTGTATGGGTGGCTGTACACAGCATCTGCAGCTTCCCGGGCACGGGAAAGTCCCAGAAATTTTATGCAAGGAACTTTTCAGCATGTAAATGTCCATGTGTATGGGACCCTAATAATTGACTGGGGGAAATTACATCTTTCTCATTGCAAAACCATACCTGACATGATTTACATGCCTTGGTCGGAATAGAGATGACCTGCCCTCTAATAACAAATCAAAGGAGTTTGAGACTAAAGAGGAAGATTTTTCTAAGCATGACATGTGATCCAAACTGCTTGTATAGTAGCCTATAACCTGTCCATGAACATGGTTTTCATGCAGATTGGACAACAATCTCATGACTATGGCAGCAGCAGACACCCTACAGCCAACCACTGGTGGGAGGCAAAAACAATCTGACAGGCTTGAGAGCCTTGTCCAATTGCTCTTCTTCCCCTCAAGATAAAACTGTCCTCTAGGGTCTGAGGCCACCTTAACTATACCAACAATGTGTTATATACATACTGGAAGGTAAAAGTGACTGATCACCTGCATCGCACCATTAATAATCCTAGGCCACATTAGGCAGTCTGGGCCAAAGGGCACTTATGGCCTTGTCATCGCAGATCAGTAGTACTAGTTTATACTTGCAGAAGGTTCATATAGCCCACTTAATAAAAAAGACTTTTGAAAGCAAAATATATATCCAACCAAATGAGGACTACCACATGAAATTAGGATTCAACGTGCCTCCACCAGTTTAATTTTTATTCTACAAAGTACCCAGGAAGCTTTTCCATATAGTACAAGGAATTACAGCTCTGTTCTAGCAATAGAACTTTTTCATATTTATGTGTTTCATAGCTCTTTAATAGTCTGTGTTTTATATAGTCAGGGATTGAATTTTAGCTGTAATTTTCCGCTCAGGGTTCAAACACTGGCAGACCATCCTGCAGCTGGAAAGTATCTCTTCACAAAAGAGCATGGCTAGAAACAACGCAACGCGCTGTGCCAGCATGGGGTCGCCTAGTGCCAGCTCCCTGCTGCTGCCAGCTGAAGCAAATGGGGGAGTGGACACACTCCATGGTCTTATCGTAACTCCTTCACTGCCAGGACAACCAGCAAAGGAACCACTTTATATGGAATTCAGCATTTTCAGTATCTATCTATCTATCTATCTATCTATCTATCTATCTATCTATCTATCTATCTATCTATCTATCTATCTATCTTCCAGTCTATATATCTTCCAATCTATCTATTTGTAAATCTGTTGATCTGTGTATCTGTAAATAGTTATTTCTCTCTTTATGGGGTTGATTTACTAAAACTGGAGAGTGCAAAATCTGATGCAGCTCTGCAGAGAAACCAATCCACTTCCAGTTATTTTTCCCAAAGCTTAACTGAGCAAACTAAAGTTAGAGGCTGGTTGGCTAACATGCACAGCTGCACCCGATTTTGCACTCTCCAGTTTTAGTAAATCAACCATTATGTGTCTACTTGGACTTACACTGATTATGTCAATGAATAAATGTTTGAACTTCCAGTCAGAACTATATACATGATAACTGAAGAGTAAGGCCTACACGGGACGCTGAGGCAACCTCTTCTGAACGATTTTTTTGACAGCCTGAAAATGGCGTTTAAAAACGCCCGTTTAGCCACATTTGCATGCCGCGTTTAGTCACGTTTTGCCGCGTTCGTGTCTAGGAGCATTTATTTAAGATAACATCATAAGACCCTCAAAGCACAAAAAACAGTATTATTTAACTACTTCAGCCATTCTATGAGACCAGAATGAGTAGCAGCATCTGAGAGAGCAGCAGTGTACTTGTATCTACCTCAATTTCGGTGCTTTGGATCCCATAATGAGCCTATGTGAGGAAATTAAAAAAGCCACATATTAAATTTCATGCAACTTTGTTTGATCAAGTCGGGGGTGAAGCTCAATGGTGGGGTCCTCTGGTTCAAATCTAACAACATATAGGTCAAATTCCAATTCTACTTTGGCTAACAGCAATGCTAGTGGTGTATTGGATTGGATCATGGGCCCATTAGGGTATATAAATGGCCTATGAAGCATTGCAAGCAATTACAAGTTTTTAAAATATTTTTTTAGTGGTTTTTCATCATTTGCCATCATTTTTAAGTTTTGTAATGTAAAAAAAATAGGGCACCTTTAAAAACGTGTCTAAACGAAAACGCGGCTAAACGCCGGTACCGCATTTAGACGCGTTTGACGTCTGAAGCGTCTGAACTCATTTTTTTGCCTTCAAAGAAAAGCCTCTAAACGCAACTGCCTAAAAATGACATTAAACGAACCTGTGTACATGTACACATAAGATAACATTGGATGAGTTCAGGGGCAGCTGAAAAAAGCATCCAACTGCCTCTGAATGTGCGTTTATCAGCAGCAGTGTACATGAGGTCTAAGAGGCTGACATTGCTGACCTCTGCTTCTTAGGCCTCATGCACACAGGACATCAAAAACTTTTTTTTTGTAGCCTCTACACGCCCCTCTATGTTAGCCTATGGGGTTGATTTACTAAAGGCAAATAGACTTTGCAAAGTGCAGTTGCACTCTGTAAGAGCAGTTGCTCCACACCTTAGTGAATGAGCAGAAGCTTAGCTGACTTCCATCGTCCAATCACGTGCAAGCAAAAATGCTGTTTTTTTTTTTTTTTTGCCTGCTTGTGATTGGGTATTCTTTGCAAAGTGAAGCTTTACCTCATTTACTAATCACTGAAGCAAATGCAATTGCGGAGCCTACTTGCCTTTAGTAAATCAACCCCTATGTGTCCATGCACACATAGGCATTTAGAGGCAGAAAAAACACAGGGCCAGCATGCTCTGGAGAGGAGTGCCTTGCTACAAAAAACACCTGGCATGCCTAAGCACATGTTAACACGTCTAAATGCACTTAAGTGCTAGGCACCTTTAGCACTTGAACTTTAATTCATTCCAATAGCCAGAATAAATTACTATTCTGGACAATGGAATGATTTAAGCTCACTGGCGGTATTCCGGAGTGTGGCTTGGGGTGAATTTTCCATACGAAAAGTGGTAACCCCGAGCCACACTCGGGTTTGCATCGCAGGATCCAGGCAAAGTTACTTACCTTGTCCCCAGGATCCTGCGATGTCTCCCCGCTATGTGTGCGGGCCGTGTCCCCCGTTCGATTCATCACAGTGCCGGGCTCCATTCCCTGCAAGCGTTGCGACACATGGGGACGGAGCCCAGCGCCAAATTCAAAAAGTTAAAAAATCAAAATAGATACAGTACACTGTAATCTTACAGATTACATTACTGTATCAAATTATTTCACCTCCCTTTTATCCCTAGTGCTTTGTCCAATGCCCTGCATGTAGTTTTTATATTATATATACTGTTCTTTCTGCCTGGAAACTTGAGATTGTCCATAGCAACCAAAAAGCGTCCCTTTATGTCAAAAGTGGTTTTAGACCAGCTAGAAAACAGCAAAAAAAATTACAATCACTTGCAGAATTGAGCGATAGTGATTTGTGGGGAAATTTGTCATCAGACACTGAAAGTAATGACAGCGACAATTCTGCAACTGAGCTAAGTTCTGTGTTTTTGATTTGATTACATTATTGAATAAATTGTATTATTATTATTATTATTTGTTATAATTATTTATAGTTATTTATTATATTATAATTTATGATTTTGTGTTTCAAACTTTGTCATACCCGGGATGTCTACTAGACTCTTGTTTGGACAGATTTAAGTGAGTTATTCCTAAGAATAACAGGCATACAATAAAAAACGCATAAAAAATCTGACATAATCATACCGCCAGGGTGGTTAACAACCAAGAGCTTGATGCTTCTAACCGCAGTTGCAAAATGTGACTAAAGGTGCGTTTTAAACACTCCATGCATAGTCATTTAGGGGAGGGAAAAAAAGTCCTGTGTTTGAGGCCTGTAAGAAACAGCGGGCAGACAGGGTTATATATTGCAGTAGTGACATGCATTGTCTCTTAATAAAATGCCACTACCTGCCTTCCTGCTTGCTGTCCTCTCAAGCATAGTAAACTGAGCTGAACATGCGCATGCTCAGCTTACAGCATCGGGTTGGCCTTTGAGTGCCTGGATGACGGCCTCCTGCACATGAGTGCCATCATCCCCTGCCGGCCAATGAGGAGGTTCTCAGAAGAATAAGCCAGTGCTGGCATAGGACCATTGAATAGGTAAACCTCCCTTGCAGACATCTTTAGGCCTCATGCACACAGGACCTTTTTTTCCCTCCCCTGGAGGAAAAGCCTTTAGTTATGCTTTCGGTCCTTTGAATCAGAAATGTGGACAAGTATGTAAATAATGACTTCTGACTTTCCAGATCTGCACGCCTGGGTCAGTGACTCAGAAACTATTAGGATGTATAAAACGGAAATACATAACATGACTACATAGTACTTTCTCCAAGAATCGACAAGTATATAATACATACAATGCAGAATTCCAAGCATTCCATCAATTATGTCCAGAGGTCCGTAGTTCTGTGCATGTCTGCATTTTCTTGTCTCTTGTATCCCTCCACCCCACTCTAGAAATCCTTTGACATGCCACTTCTATCCAGCAATAAAATGAATGAGACTTTGGGGTCAATACATTTTAATTCGTTAAATGAAGAAAAATGCAGGATCGCAGACAGCATATAAAGATATTTATGTACAGAGAACAAGAGCTCCAGTGCTTCCCACTGCTAACGTATCTCCCGTCAGCTTCCTGATGGATGCTGCTTACTAGCTTTATTTTGCAGACCCCAATTACAATTAATACATTAATTTGTTTCTGTGGGTTTCGCACTGAGATTTGTTTACGTTTGTCCAGTGCAGGTCAATTCGTTTGTAATATTTCATCAAGTGACAGAAAATCTGTTCAGCGGCAGTCTTTTTTTGCTGATTCTGTGTATCTGCAGAACATTGTGACTGAAGTCTTCTCCCATCAAACGTCTGCAGAGCCTCTCTCCTAAAATGCTCTTCAATTGACCATTGATTTATTGTTTACAGAATAATCCTTTTATTGCATCTCAGTCAAGCGTGTTTAACAAGGCAAAGAGCAATATGCAAAGAACAGTAACCCCCTAAGATGTATCGCTCATTTAAAACCTGACCGATGGATACTGTAGAAAGCACATATCAATGCTATTTTCAGGGCCTTTTAGGATTTATACACTGTGGGGTTTATTTACTAAAGGCAAATCTACTTTGCACTACAAATGCACTGCTACAAGTGAACTTGGAAGTGCTCTTGGAAGTGCAGTCGCAGTAGATCTGAGGGGGACATGAAAGGAAAATAAAAAACAGCATTTTAGCTGGTACACAATTGGATGGTAAAATCAGCAGAGCTTCCCCTCATTTCAGATCTTCCCCTCAGATTTACAGCGACTGAACTTCCAAGTGCACTTGTAGTGCAGAGTGGATTTGCCTTTAGTAAATCAACCCCACAGGCATTAAAAGTGGCACACAACGCTAAGGCTTGATATATGCCAAGTACGTCCTCAAAGCCTGGCGAAGATCTGATGAGTTGAACCACAGGCAGTCACATTGTACCATGTAAAAAAATTAAAGCTAAACTCCAGGAAGAAGCTACAGTATATATACCGCGAAGAAAAGTAATTCTGTTTGGCCAGTCTTGTAACCAGGAACCAATCATTATAGCCACATGTATGACATCGCTTTTTCATGACACCAGTTAAAGAATATGTAAACCTAACATTTCATATTTCTGCTATGTACCTGTTGTACCATGTACTTGTATGAGAAAATCTCTTGTTCTCTTTGTATTGCTTCCTTTGTTTGAAATCCCTGGTGTGCCTGCCAGTCCTACTGCTGTTTTATTAAAAACTGACTACTCTAGGCAAGAGAGCACAGTGTGGTCAGTTTTCTAGCTGTGCTGGGAACTCAGCCTGTCCTCCATCAATGATCAAACACACACACACACCTCCCTATGCAGGTGAGAATGGAAGAAATATGATCACTTATAAAAAAAGGAAAAAGGTATTTATAATGTTTTTTTTTTAATTTCTATGCACATGTTTTGCTTTCTTTTCTATGTTTAACTGAATAGGTTGTTTCACATATGCTTTAAGAATATAGAATTACCTCATCAGCCTACTGACTGGACAGTGAAGAAACATCACCATCATTATCATTGGTTGAACTAGATGAACTTTTTTTCAACTGGACTAACTATATAACTATGTAATGTAGTAGAAGCCAATCAGTTGTGCTGCAGTGCTCATGTGTTAACAATGGACAAGAGAGAGCAGAGTGACAGAGCGATCAGCCTATCAGACTCCTGCTTCTCCTTTTACTGTCCAGTCACAGGCTTGGGGAGGAACAAGATCTGTATGTGTTACTTAACTACAGCAGAGAGAAAACCATGTCTTCTACTCTCCCAGACAGGGCTATGCTGTGTACCAGAGCTGTGTAAATTAATGCACTGAATGGACAAAAATACAACTCTTTTAGCAGACAAAACAGACCTCACTTATGGATTTAATCTGTGTATTTTGTAGTTTACCCAGAGTTCTCCTTTAAATTGAAAATACCTTTTATAGTTTTTTTAATGACCGCATAACTGATTAAAAATGGTGGGTTTTAAATCTTTCTGGAGTTCAGCTTTAGCATGACTGCAGTGTCTGTGGGTATTTTTCCTCTTTATGATTGCACTGTTCTTCCCAGGAGTCACCCCTCCTCCCAGGTGGAAGAATGCTGACCGGACAAATGGTGCCATTTTTACACAGCAAGAGCTTCTGCATCCAGTGCCCGTGTAGACATAGTCATAATATAAGCCTGACATTTTATTTTCTATTTATACATATATTAAACACACAAAATGGCCCACCAGTCCCCTTATATATCTATATACAGGAATTTTCCCTACTGGAACCAAGCAGGTGATTGTACAGTTTTTCTTCAGTCTTTCCTGTCTCCATTGTGTCTGTCTGTCATTAGCTCTCTGGCTTGCACTCCATTGTGGAGGGTTTGATCAAGTTATATACATTTTGTCAGTCTGTGTCACCATCCGGGAATAGAAGATTTCCATGTCCATTGTGTCACTGTCAGAATAAGGCAGTGAGACAGAGAATGATGCCAATGTAGAAAATGCTCGCCTTGTGGCAAGTGGTACCCGAATCTTCAGATATCCTCAGGTCTGGTGAAAGGTCTGCGTTTAGCTGCGACTGCAAAAACAAAAGGCAATAGTTGTATGAAATGTGTGGCAAATCAATAGAAGGAGAATGTAAACAGGACAAGTGATTTCCACAACACAGACCAAGATTAACACATCATATTCATTTTCTAAAAGATATGTAAAAACACCATTTAGAAAAATAATTGCCAAAAATGATTTAGTCCTAATTGGCCAAATATGTCACAATCATCTTTAGATCTGTACAGTCTCATTTAGATTTACTAAAATTATATCATGTGATGGCATACTTAAACAATGCAAGCAATCTGCATTACATACATAGCTATTGGTTGGTTAAACTAGAATATTTTAGTACCATCTGTACTTTTTAGCCTCAGTTCCTCAATGAAGTACACGTTAGTGCAGGTAAACCTGAATACATGACCTGCATTATAAAAGGGAGGAGGCAAAGCCAGAAAAGGGTTAATGAATGGGGGCCTACTTACATAGTTATAATAGTTATATAGTTGTTAAGGTTGAAAAAAGACATCAGTCTATCCAGTTCAACCTGTGTGGAGGTGTGTGTAAGTATTATGTCCCTTCCATTTCCCGTATCCCTGAATATTGTGTTTAATAACATGTCTATCTAAGGATTTTTTTGAAATAGGCTACATTTCCCCTTGCAACCACTGATTGTGGAAGGGAGTTCCACATCCTTACTGCTCTAACAGTAAAAAATCCCTTATGCAGTTTAAAGTTGAACCTTTTCTTGTCAAACTTCATTGAGTGACCACGAGTCCTCATGATTGACCTCAGACTGAATAGTGTCCTCCGAATGCTGGAATCACCATTAGGATATTTGTATATCGCTATCATGTCCCCTCTTGTGAGTATCTTCTCCAGGGAGAATAAGTTTAATGCTTGTAGTCTTTCCTTGTAACTGAGATCCTCCAGCCCCCCCTATTAGCTTTGTTGCCCTTCTCTGGACTCTCTCCAGTTGCAGCATATCCTTCCTGATGACTCATGACCAGAACTGGACGGCATACTCCAGATGTGGCTAAACCAGAGTTTTGTAAAGTGGTCGATTTATAGTTTTATCCCTTGAGTAAATGCCTTTTTAATGCATGCTGATATTCGGCTGCATACTTATTACATGGTCAAATCAGGTGGTTAGGTCTCTGGGACAGATGAACTATCATTTTGCAAATGAAGAGTTGTATTACCGACCCATCTGGATTTTGGTATGGTTGGAGTAGAGTAAACAAAAAAAAAATGGAACTCAAAAAAAGGACCAGTAGTAATATTGGCAGCTCAGTGTCCCACTGGTGTTCCGGGGACTACCCATGGTGTGGTCTGTGTTGATGACACTCCTCAAGTTGACATTGAGGCAATTGGGTGCAGGCTAAATACAGTGGTGGTTCATCTTTATGTGCTTTCTAAGACCTCCTTCTGTTTTCTGTAGATGGATTAGCTCATGGTTGTTTTTCATATTTATATACCTTATATAGGTGTTTTGGTGTTTATTTTTGTAAGGTATGTTAATTACAGGACTGCTGAGACCAATTTAAAGAGGAACTGCAGTCTGCTCACATAATTTGTAATAAAAACATCTTTGCCATTCTGAAGCTTCGCTCCAACCACTTTGCATATTAAAAAAAAAATGTTTTACTATCTAAAGTTAAAACAAATGCAGAAGATTTAATAGATGGAAAGATGAAAAAATCACTGAAGATTCGCTTTAAGATTCATTTTGCACAGTGTTGTATATTTTGTGGCGTTAAAGAGGGGATTTTGGAGACTGAGGATATTTGCCCAAACCCCAAGTCATGTTTATATAGCACAGAATGGGAATGTTAAAGAGGAGCTCCAGTCATATACAAAAACTATAGCTGCTGACTTTTAATAAACAAACACTCAGCTGTCCCAGGATCCAGCGATGTGTTCACCAGAGCTGTCCCTTCTTTCCCTCTTCTCTCCCCAGTGCCAGTATCTCAACTGGGGGCACCCGGCTTTGACAGCCAGCGGCTTCACAGCCACATGCCCACTGCACATGATTGAGTCGGGCTGCGCCTCCTGAATGGTCCGGCATTTTTCTGGGACCTGTGACGTGTCCCAGAAGACTGCAGGGAGGGAGACCTAGTCAAACCTAGGTACCTGCTCCCCCCACCCAAAAAAAAATTGCATGCCAAATGTGGCAGGGGAGGGGGTTACTTTAAGTGGAACTTCCCCTTATGGGTGGAGCTTTAGGCTTATTCAGAATAAGAACAAAAATAACAAAATGAGCATATAATTAGGATATAATTTAGAATGGATTATGGATCTATAGGTCAGCATCAAGGTCTTGGGGACAAAATGAGATGCAAAACACAGAAAGGTCATAGTGTATCTAGTAGTAGTTAGTCCCTTTCAACTGGACTTAATCTGTAAGGTTGAAAACATTTTGTAGCCTCTGCAAGCCACTTCTACTAAATGTTAGGAAGATACCCCAGCATTTATAGTCACACAGGTAGCACCAACACCTTAATCCATCCACCATGTACTGTGTAGAGGTTATTCATCCAAGAATAGGATGCAAGGTGTAAACATTGTGGGACCATCCCGGTCTGGTTAAATAATCCCATCCTTAATATCAGGAAGTCTGCATAGACGTTATATTCAATTCAATATATTTGATTTACCTGGCTGAACAAGTACATTGTCAAATTGCTGAAACGGCATTATGTGTGGAAGTCCCCCACCCCAAGGTCAAGACACAGCAGTCTTCTCACACCTTATGGAAAAGGGATATTCTTTCTAGGACAGTGAGGTTCACATTTTGGACAGAAAGGGAAACTGGTTTGCAGGAGATGTGAAAAAGGCCATCTACATCAAACTGGAACAGCCATCTCTGAACAGGAGTGGGGGCCTTCAACATCATCTGTCTTCCACATACTGTATAATGCCATTGTAACATCTCTATCCCAGCAATATGACAACAATTTTTTAGCATCAGGGGCCGTCCATTAGGGGCGCCCGAGTGCCACTCCCTCTCTCCTCGCCACCCTCTATATGCAGTGGATAGATTCATGCACAGCATGAATCTATCCATGGCCACCACGGTGGCCGTGGATAGATTCATGAATGGGGGCAGTCACCGCGGCTGCCCCCTATTCATGTATCCGGCCCCTTTCGGGTCACCGGCATATGAATTAGAGCGGCCATGTTTTTTTTTTTGTAGAACCTGATTAAAGCCATAGGGTCTAATAGGCTTCAAAATAGGGTGGACTCAGGATGCAGAGCATTGCGTCTGGAGCCCACCCAGGTGTGTTGCAACAGCGAATGAAAATTTGCAGTTGCAACACTGATCCTCCTCCCGGCCAATTGATAAGCAGGTATGAAACCTGTTTCCCGATTGGCCAAAACATTGGGCGATTCTATTGAACGCCTAGCGCTGGGAGGAGGAGAGAGGAGAAACTGCGGAAGCTTCTCCAGGAGAGGACACTGGTCACTGGAGCAGCTTTCCCTGAGCCCACCATGCTCTCACCGCCCACATCCAAGGTAAGGACAGTAAGGACCAGCCGCCACTGTTTAACATGTAATTTGAGGCATTAACACTTATGCAGATTTCCTGACAACAAGGATGGAATTATGTAACTAGAATAGGATGATTCCACAACTTTCAGACCTCCTGTCCTGTTCGTGGACAATCAACATCTACAGATTCCAAGGTGATTTGTCAAGAACTGCACAACTGTCAGTGCTATATACTGTAAATTCTGAATAATAATCATAATTATGATTATTATTATTATAAAGGTGCCTGTGCCACCTCTATGGATATAAATGTTGGTGTATTTTCCTGACACTCGTTAGAACTGAAGAAGTAGCTTGCAGAATCTAGAAACCTCTTCAACATTACAGAATAAGTCCAGTTGAATGTGGCTGACTGCTACTAGCTACAGAAAGAAGTTGTAAAATGCAGAATCAGGATGTAAGAAAGGACAGGCTGTAGAGATAAGAACATGTGTTTAAAGAATGATTGAATAAAGTAACGAATGTTACTTTCTAAGGGATGCAGTAAAAGTACAGAGCACAGAATGAAGATGTAAATGCTGAACCAGGACAAGGAATAAAACAGGACTATAGAATTGGGTTTATGGAACAAAATTAGAGTAAAAAAGCACAGACTGAGGAGCTTGAAAACAGAAAGAGCATACAGGTTGCCTAGAGAGAACAGAATACAAAATGGGGACATATATAATGAAAATGACAGTGTGAAACAGTGAATAGGACATAATAACAGAAGTATACAGCTCACAATGGGTAAACAATACAGTGCTCCATACAAAAGCAAAAACAGAGAATAAAGAAATAAAATACACACTAGGCAAACTAACAAAAGAATAAAACATGGAATGAGGGCACACACTACATGCACTGTGATTACCAAACAAAATAGTTTAAAAATTCATAAATGCACCTAGATAGATTATAATGAATCTTCTAGAATCCAGGAACATAAATGTAAAGTGCAGGGTACATTTCTAAAACACAAGAGTTCTCATTGTCAAAGTATTTTATAATAGCAGCCTAAAGGCAACTACGCTTTTACTGGGGAACCCAGCCTTGTCTTATTTTACACCCATTCTAAATGAGACCCAAGATAATTTTGTAGAATTCAAAATGACTTAATAAATGGAGGCCACAGCATCTGACATACTGTACAGGTGTATAAATCTGGGCTCTAGAGCAGTACAGTTAAGAAATAACCATCTTGTTGCTGTTTGCAACACAGACAATTATCCCAGTTTGGCCTATGGGCCTATTGACATAGCAATAGGTTTGTCATTGCTTAAAGTATATCTAAAACCAAACTTTTTTTTTTATTTTGGATAAAGTAGGGTTAAAAAAAAACATTAAAAATGTGGCTGTGCCAGTGGTGTCAGTCCAAGGAGGACTGCCCCAGCATCTGTGTCACTGGGATGAAAGAAAAAAGGACAGCTCAGAAGTTGAGCTTAGAATGAAGGCAGGTTCTCTTTCTTCTTTCTATCTCTGGTCATATGATATGTCACATGAGAAGAGGAGACAGGAAAAGGGGCAGTCCACCCTCACTCCCCAGCAGTTGTCCGTAATGAGAAGGAGGACTGTTCTCAGTGGGGTGCCCACTCTCCCTGTTCTCATTTGTCCACAGGAAGCTGCTGTTAGAGAGAGCAAAATCCTCCCTCCAGCAGGTATCCTGGTCCCTGCTTTGCAACAAGAGTGACACTGCACTCCTGTAAATCACCAGAAAGCTGGAGACCTGAGCAAGGCACCCGAGAGCCTGTAATCCAAGTGAACAGCCAGCATCTCTGGGCGAAACCAGCAACCCAGAGGGTTTTGATTTGCCTTCCTTTGGACCGAAGCTGTAGCAGTCATGGACGGGTAAACTTGAAGGGTATCAGTCTTCCTAACTATATAACTATGCAACGCTTTGATATAAAAAAAAAAAAAGAAAGTCAATGTGATTCTTGTTACAAATTAAAACACGATGCTGTACCTCAGAAACACAGATTGTGAGTTCTGGAGAGCTGGCATTCTTCATGTCCTGTAACCAAAAGTGACATACATCAGATTTTTAAAGCATTCTGTCTACAATAGTCCAAGAGGTGGTAGTAGAGGGGCGCTGGGCATGGATTTTCACAGGTTATCAAAATGTGGACAAAGTCATTACTTGAGCCCAATTGATCTGCATTAGACACCTCACAACAAAAAGAGATCTCTCAAAAGGACATTAACTTGAGAAATCCAAGTGTAATAATTCAAAGGGCAATTGTGTGGCCCTCAAAATGTGTTGGGTCTCCTTTGCTCTGCTTAACCAGGTGAACAATAAAGACTTTGGACTCCTAAGGAATCAGGATTCGTAATTTGATGCCCTCTTAGACCTATTAGACTACATACAATAGTCAAGACAAGTTGAAAAGGAATCAGGTAGAGTTCCTTTGTATCCATCAGTCAACCTGCTACCTTATCTCTTCAGCGATCCATGTGCTTCTTACCTGGAGAGAGTTGCACATGGCAGGGTTGACCTCATAGAGAGTATTGCTGTCACTCTGGTTGTCTGGCAGAAGGTTTCTCCTCTCAGCCCTGGAAGAGGCGGTGGTGTGAGGGGTTCTAGGGCGGCTCTGCTTATGTACAACATCTGTGCCATTGCCAAAAGCTTGTATTGCATTTTCTAGAAGGTCAAGAGAAAAGTTTTAGCAAACTAGTTTGTAAATTATGGGATTTTAGAACATATACTGTACTTCCTAAATGTGTATACAGCCACTTTGCAACACCAGACCAGTGTTTTAATCTGATCTTCAAATATCAGTCAAAATTTAAATAAATCATCCATGTAAACATTCTAGAGAAGATCCATGGCAGAGCATATATTTCTTTGTCCATTCCTCTGTGTCTGTTGTGCCCCTGTGTACAGTGATTTATTTACTCGTCCATTTACCAGAAAGATCAATGTTACTTAGATCAGGATGAATGCATCTCAAGGGCTTATAGCAATAAGCTGCTAGTATTCTTTAATGCGTTGTCCATATACACAGACAGTTCAGGTTTAACGGATGCAATCAATGCCCCTATACTAGCTGCAATATGGGCTTATTTATACATTAACTGTATCGTATGTTTCTTTTATATTACAGAGAAGTAGTAAGAATATTGTACCATGGTAGCCATTGATTTATACAGAAAGTTTGGAATTAAAGTGATACGCTTTACTGGCTAACTTACGTTTTTAATCACTTGACCTCCAGAAGGTTTTACCTCCTTCATGACCAGGCCATTTTTGCTATTCAGCACAGTGCTATTTTAACTGAGCTTTCTTTTGGTGGTATTTGATCATTTTATTTTTTGCTATACAGTGGGGGAAATAATTATTTGCTCCCCCGCAGAGTTTGTACGTTTGCCCACTTACAAAGGAATTAGAGGTCTATAAGTTGCAGTTCAGTGAGCAAAATAAGTATTTGATCCCCAAGCAAAACATAACTTAGTTCTTGGTGGAGAAACCTTTGTTGGCAAGCACAGAGGTAAGATGTTTCTTGTAATTGGTTATCAGGTTTGCACAGATCTCAGGAGGGATTTTAGTCGACTCTTCTTTACAGATCTTCTCTAATGCTATGTACACACGATCGGACATTCTGACAACAAAACCGTGGATTTTTTTCCGATGGATGTTGGCTCAAACTTGTCTTGCATATACACGGTCACACAAATGTTGTCGGAAATTCTGAACGTCAAGAACAGGGTGACGTACAACGCGTACAACAAGCCGAGAAAAATGAAGTTCAATAGCCAGTGCGGCTCTTCTGCTTGATTCCGAGCATGCGTGGACTTTTGTGTGTCGGAATTGTGTACACACGCTCGGAATTTCCAACAACAAGTCTTATTGTCGGAAAATTTGAGAACGTGCTCTCAAACATTTGTTGGCGGAAATTCCGACAACAAATGTTCTATGGAGCATACACACGGTCGGACTTTCCGACAACAAGCTCACATCCAACATTTGTTGTCGGAAAATCCTATCGTGTGTACGGCCCATATTTCTCTAAATCCTTGGTAGTGGTAGTAAACTCCCAAAGATCAATTTTACTAATTTAAAAAATCAACACATACTGTGCAAATCACTGTCTTTAGATCTCTTCTATCCTACTTACTTTTCTTGCAGTCTGTCTCTACTTCTAGGATGTCACCAGTGCATGTGCATAATGTCCCCTGTTTACAGCATGCTTCTCATGCCGTTAGTCCTTGCAATAACATGCCCCGCCTTGAACACAGCCTCTCTGCGGCATCGCTCCACCATCCCGCGAGAGCACAGGCTCAATTGGGAATTTTGCTATGCCGGAAAGGTTGCCATAGTAAACGCGCAATGAAAACGAGGCTTGGCTACAAACTCACTACACATGTGCGAGATTACGGCAGGGAGTAACAGAAAGGGCAGAAGCCCAAAGCGCTGCAGACATGGAAGACAGTACACAACATGGCACCGGCTTCAGAAGAGGAGGAAGAAATTACAAACTTCACCAAATACATGTAAGAGACATTGCAAGGGGTCACTAACTTGGCAGAATAGAAAGCTTGAACATACTGGCTGCATTGATAAGGAACACTTGAGGTGCAGAGTTTACTACCGCTTTTAGGTTTCTTGGCTGTCTCTTGGTGTCATGGAAGACATCCTGCTAGTTCAGCCGTCAGCGGAAGATCGGTTAACAGAGCTACTGTCAGTAGAGCAAGAGGACGCGTTCGGAGGCGCGTTGACGCGAGCGGACGCATGCGGGTGCGCGCTAATACGAGCGGGTGTACGCGGGTACACGATGAGACGAACGGGCACGTACGATCGGTACTCGGGCGTGCACGTGTGCACGCGGCGGCGCGCAGATGTGCAGTGTGACAGCCTTTGGCGCCATTAGGCCTATTTAAGGGTGCCTGTCAACATGCTTCCTTGCTGTCCGGTCTACAGCGTTTCCTGTGACCCTAAGCTTCCAGTATACCTGTTTACCTGATTCCTGTTACCCGGCTTGTTCCTGACTTCTCCTGTTTGCTGCCTGTCCCCGACCTCGGCTTGTCTGACGATTCTCCTGCCTCATCCTTCAGTTATTACCTGCCTGTCTGTTGCCGACCCGGTCCGTGCCCTGACTACTCTCCTGATTCCGTTTTGTACCTGCTCTGCTTGCCTGTGTTTGAACCGGCCTGTCTGACTTTGCTAGTGCTTCAGTTGTACTACAGAACACCTCCCTGCTGCCTGCTTGTTCGTGGGTTCCTGCTAGCTACAGTGCTTCTCTATCCAGTCAACAGTTCCAGTGTTCCTGCCAAGAGTTCCGGTTCTTCTACCAGTTGTTCCAGTGCTTCAGTTGTACTACAAAACACCTCCCTGTTGCCTGTTGTTCCTGAGTTCCTGCCAGTGGATCCAGTGTTCCTGTCAGTCCTCCTGCTGCTGCACCAGAGGTCCGGATCAACTCTACACCTGCCACTTACCAAGCACTTGTGGGGCTCTCGAACCAGAGGCACACGAGAGGCTACTCCTTGCATTCTGGGCTCCACCACCAGGTACGTGACAGTACCGGACAGCCATGTCTGAGCCCACGCAGGGAGCCTCTCCCATGGATGAACTCTGCCGCCATCTTGCTGGACTTACCCAGGCAGTAAAAAGCCTACAAGAAGGCTACACCCAGCTGGAAGGCCGAGTCCAGGCCCTAGCAGCTTCTACACCTCCAGTATCCGGGACTTCTGCTTCACCATCAGTGGTCATGTTGCCGCCTGAACCCAGGGTCCCCACGCCTGAAAGATTTTCGGGTAACCAGAGCAAATTCAGGTCCTTCCGCAACTCGTGTGAGCTCTTTTTTGCCCTTCAACCAAGGACTTTCTCCCTGGAAGCCACCAAGGTGGGGTTCGTGATCTCGCTGCTGACCGGCGAGCCCCAGTCCTGGGCCCATCGTTTATTAGAAAAGAAAGATACCTCACTTGATACCCTGGATACCTTCTTTCGGGCTATGTCAGCACTATATGAAGATCCTCAGCTGACCGCCACGGCAGAGACAGCCTTGCACTCCCTACAGCAAGGCCGCAGACCTGTTGAAGACTATGTGTCAGAATTCAGACGCTGGAGTTCCGACACAAACTGGAACAATGCCGCCCTACGGTATCAGTTCCGTATGGGCCTTTCTGAATCCTTGAAGGATGAACTAGCCCGAGTGGGCATTCCTGAGACTTTAGAGGACCTCATAGACCTTTCCATCCAAATAGACAGACGCTTGAGAGAACGACGTACGGAGCGATCTTCTGGTCCTGCTCGCCCTGTCTGGATGCTGCCCCGGGTGCCTAGTTCTCCCCACTCCGCTTCTCCAGCTTCTACTACCATGACCTCAGATACACCGGAACCAATGCAGCTGGGACTCTTACGGCCATCCCTCACTCCTGAAGAGCGTCAACGCCGTCGGGCTGGTAACCTATGCCTATATTGTGGGGAACCCGGACACTTTGTACGAACATGCCCGGCCAAGCTTCGTAAGTGCCTCTCTGTCTCTCCTGCTCTTACCCCAGCTGCACTGAATAATATGTCTCACCTGGCTGTTCCGCTTCTTTTACAGCTCCCAGGAGGGAATATACCAACCAGCGCTATCATTGATTCCGGGGCCTGCAGTGGCTTTATAGACTTGTCCTTCGCTTCCAGACATCACACTCCCATCCGGCCCAGGGCGAAAGGACTTTCCGTATATCTGGCCGATGGTTCTACCCTCAGATCAGGACCAGTAACCCAGGAAACAGTACCTATGCTCACTACCATTGCTGGCACTCATCAAGAGCTACTTTGCTTGGATGTCATTGAATCTCCTCTATTCCCCATCATATTGGGCATGCCATGGCTCAAGGCCCATAACCCACAAGTTGACTGGGCCTCAGGGAAAATTGAGTTTCCCTCCTCTTATTGCCACCAACACTGTCTGCCAGAAGTTACTCAAGCTCCCTCTGCCCTGTTGTGCCTGGAAACTGATGCCGAGACCCGTCAAGTTGTACCCGAAGTCTACCATAGCTTTCTGGACGTTTTCAGTCAAAAAGGGGCCGAGACCCTGCCTCCCCACCGGCCATATGACTGTCCGATTGAGCTTCTCCCAGGGGCAGAGATTCCTTTTGGGAGAATATTTCCTTTGTCAGAGTTGGAACTAGGAGTATTAAAGACTTACATTGACGACAATCTAAAGAAAGGCTTCATCCAACCCTCCACGTCCCCGGCAGGGGCAGGAATCTTTTTTGTGGAAAAAAAAGACCATTCATTGAGCCCTTGTGTGGATTATCGGGCACTCAATAAAATCACGATCAAGAACCGTTATCCCTTACCATTAGTGCCAGAACTTTTTCAGAGGCTGGGGTCTGCAGTAGTGTTTTCTAAGTTAGATCTTCGTGGTGCCTACAACCTTGTCCGCATTCGCAAGGGAGACGAATGGAAGACTGCTTTCCGTACCCGGTTTGGGCACTTCGAATATTTAGTCATGCCTTTCGGACTTTGTAATGCTCCTGCTACATTTCAGCATTTTGTAAATGACATTTTCAGAGACTACCTTGACCTGTTTGTTGTTATTTATCTAGATGACATTCTAATCTTCTCTTCCTCCCTAGTTGAACACCGTGAACATGTCAGAAATGTTTTGACCCGACTTCGCCTGCACGGCCTTTACGCCAAGCCTGAGAAATGTGTCTTCGAGCAGGAGAGTATTCAGTTCCTTGGTCTTATTATCTCAGTGGAAGGCATCAAAATGGACCCTCAGAAGGTCTCCGCCATTTTGGACTGGCCCGCTCCTACTGACAAAAGAGGGATTCAACGTTTCGTGGGATTTGCGAATTTTTATAGAAAATTCATCAAGGGATTCTCCACCATCATTTCTCCCATTACAAGATTAACCCAACAGGGCCTCAAGTTCCACTGGTCTACGGAAGCTCAGATGGCCTTTACTACACTGAAGGATCTGTTTGTTTCAGCCTCAGTTTTAAAACATCCTGATTCCACGCTACCCTACATCCTGGAGGTGGACGCCTCGGAGATAGCGGTCGGCGCAGTACTCTCCCAAAGACAGGGGCCTAGGGCTCTTCTGCACCCAGTCGCTTTTTTTTCCCGTAAATTATCGGAAGCAGAAAGGAACTATGACGTGGGTGATCGAGAATTGTTAGTGATCAAAGCTGCGCTGGAGGAATGGCGATACCTGTTAGAGGGAGCAGCCCACCCGATTCTTGTTTATACAGATCACAAGAATCTAGAATATTTAAAGACTGCCAAGAGGTTGAAACCACGACAGGCCAGATGGGCACTGTTCTTTACTAGATTTTCTTTCCATATTACCTACCGTCCCGGGTCAAAGAATATCAAGCCTGACACTCTGTCACGGATGTACAGTGATTCAGAAGTACCTTCTCCGCCAGATACCATCTTGTCCTCAGGGAACTTTCTGTTACTCCAAGGGGATCTACTGTCACAGATCAAGCAAGCCTCCAGGAATGTTTCCACTCCACCTGATACAACCCTACAGGCCAGAGATGATCTTCTGTGGTTTAAGGATAGGATCTTCGTACCTCAGGAAGCGCGAACGGCAGCTCTTAGTTCTTGCCATGACCATATGTTAGCCGGCCATTTCGGAGTACATAAAACATCTGAACTTCTTCAGCGCACGTTCTGGTGGCCATCATTAAGAAAAGAACTGCAAGGACTACGTGGAAGCATGTGTCACCTGTATCCAAAATAAAGGTAGCAAGTCTAAAGCCTGGGGCCTGTTAAAACCACTATCTGTCCCGGAGAAGCCATGGAGGATGATCTCCATGGATTTTATTGTCGAGTTGCCACCTTCTGAAAGCTACACTACGATCTTTGTAATAGTGGATAGATTATCCAAGATGGCACATTTCCTACCAATGAAAGGTACCCCTACTGCTGCTGAAACTGCCAGGACATTCATTAAGGAGGTGGTGAGGCTTCATGGCATCCCTGCCAATATTACTTCTGATCGGGGGGTAAAATTCAACTCTAGGTTTTGGAGAGCTCTTTGTGAATCCCTGAAAATTGATCTTGCCTTCTCTTCTGCCTATCACCCCCAAACAAATGGCCAGACAGAGAGAACGAATCAGACGCTGGAGCAGTATCTGCGCTGTTTTTCCTCGTTTTCTCAGGATGATTGGGCTCCGCTTCTCCCCCTTGCCAAATTTGCATACAACAACTCTGTTCATTCCGCTACAAAACAAACACCATTTTTTGCAAATTATGGGTTCCATCCTCTGTTCTTGTCCACTAACATTCCGGAGTGTCCAGTACCAGCTGTGCAAGGAAACCTAAACTTCTTTGAACCAAATAATAAGCTTCTGCAAGAGACTATGGCAAGGACCCAGAACTATAACAAAGAGGTGTTTGACAAGAAGAGAAGGGGGGAGCTTGATCTTAAACCTGGAGATTTGGTTTGGCTATCCACTTTGAATCTAAGATTGGCTTGTCCTTCCAAAAAATTGGGTCCCAAGTTCGTGGGTCCTTTTCCAGTGACAAGAAAAATGAATAATGTGGCCTACGAACTAAAGCTACCAGAATCATTCCGGATTCATCCGGTCTTTCATGTTGCCCTACTCAAACCTGCAGTTCCTGATCCTTTTGTCAACCGGATGGTCAATCCCCCTGAGCCCGTGATCATTGACGGAGAAACTGAATATGAGGTTGAGTCCATTCTGGATTGTAGGAAGAGACGTAATCAAGTCCAGTTCTTGGCAAAATGGAAGGGGTATGGGCCTGAGGAAAACTCCTGGGAGCCGGAGTCCAACATCCATGCTAGGAGGTTGATTCTTGCCTTTAAAAGATCTCATCCAAGTAAGATGGCACAGTTGGGCATCCGGAGGCTGCCCCTTGGGGGGGGGCAATGTCATGGAAGACGTCCTGCTAGTTCAGCCGTCGGCGGAAGATCGGTTAACAGAGCTACTGTCAGTAGAGCAAGAGGACGCGTTCGGAGGCGCGTTGACGCGAACGGACGCATGCGGGTGCGCGCTAATACGAGCGGGTGTACGCGGGTACACGAAGAGACGAACGGGCACGTACGATCGGGCGTGCACGTGTGCACGCGGCGGCGCGCAGACGTGCAGTGTGACAGCCTTTGGCGCCATTAGGCCTATTTAAGGGTGCCTGTCAGCATGCTTCCTTGCTGTCCGGTCTACAGCGTTTCCTGTGACCCTAAGCTTCCAGTATACCTGTTTACCTGATTCCTGTTAACCGGCTTGTTCCTGAGTTCTCCTGTTTGCTGCCTGTCCCCGACCTCGGCTTGTCTGACGATTCTCCTGCCTCATCCTTCAGTTATTACCTGCCTGTCTGTTGCCGACCCGGTCCATGCCCTGACTACTCTCCTGATTCCGTTTTGTACCTGCTCTGCTTGCCTGTGTTTGAACCGGCCTGTCTGACTTTGCTAGTGCTTCAGTTGTACTACAGAACACCTCCCTGCTGCCTGCTTGTTTGTGGGTTCCTGCTACCTACAGTGCTTCTCTATCCAGTCAACAGTTCCAGTGTTCCTGCCAAGAGTTCCGGTTCTTCTACCAGTTGTTCCAGTGCTTCAGTTGTACTACAGAACACCTCCCTGTTGCCTGTTGTTCCTGAGTTCCTGCCAGTGGATCCAGTGTTCCTGTCAGTCCTCCTGCTGTTGCACCAGAGGTCCGGATCAACTCTACACCTGCCACTTACCAAGCACTTGTGGCCCCCTGCGCTCTTGAGTCCCTGTCTTCTCTATCAGGGGCTCTCGAACCAGAGGCACACGAGAGGCTACTCCTTGCATTCTGGGCTCCACCACCAGGTACGTGACACTTGGTAACTCGAAGTTTCAGCTTCCTCCATAAATTTTCTCTAGGATTAAGGTCTAGATACTGGCTAGGCCACTCCATGACCTTAATGTGCTGCTTCTTGAGCCACTCCTTTGTTGCCTTGGCGGTATGTTGTATGCCATTGTCATACTGGAAGACCCATCCACGACCCATCTGCAGTGTTCTGGCTGAGGGAAGAAGGTTCTCATCCAAGATTTTACAATGCAAGTCCCTGTCTATTGGCCCACCACTGCAGCAAAGTTGTCCTGTACCTTTAGCAGAGAAACAGCCCCAAAGCATAATGTTTTCACCTCCGTGCTTGACTGTAGGGATGGTATTTTTAGGGTCATGGTCAGCATTTTTCTTCCTCGAAACACGGCGAGTCGTGTTAATGCCAAAGAACTCAATTTTGGCCTCATCTGACCACAGCACTTTCTCCCAGTCCTTCTCTAAATCATTTAGATGTTCATTGTCATATTTCAGATGGCCTGCACATGTGCCTTCTTGAGGAGGGGGACTTTGGAGGAGCACTGTAGGATTTCAATCCATAGCGGCGTATTGTGTTACCAATGGTTTGTTTGGTGACTGTGGTCCCAACTGCCTTGAGATCATTCACAAGCTCCTCCCGTGTAGTTCTGGGCTGATCCCTCACTTTTCTCATGATCATCCTTCCCTTATGAGGCAAATTCTTGCATGTAGCTCCAGACCGAGGGCGATTGATGGTTATTTTGTATTTCTTCCATCTGCGAATAATCGCTCCAACAGTTGTTTCCTTCTCACCAAGCTTCTTGCTGATGGTCTTATAGCCCATCCCAGCCTTGTGCAGGTTTACAATCTTGTCCCTGACATCCTTTGACAGCTCTTTGGTCTTGCTCATGATGGTGAGTTTTGAATGGAAGAAAGAAAGTCTGTAGACAGGTGTCTTTTATGCACATAACGGGTTGTCGATGGGAGCACCTTCTTAAATTGACAGGACTAATCTGTGTACATATGAGCACATATCGTAGCCAGTCTGTGGGAGCCAGAATTATTGTTGGTTGGTAGGGGATCAAATACTTATTTTACTCACTGAACTGCAACTCAATAGATAACATTTGTATCGTGTTTTTTCTGGATTTTTGGTTGATATTTTGTCTCTCTCATTTAAAATACACCTATGATAACAATTATAGGCCCTTCATTTCTTTGTAAGTGGGCAAACTTACAAAATCCACAGGGGATCAAATAATTATTTTCCCCACTGTATAAACAAAAAAAATAAAACATTTTGAAAAAAAATTTTTTCTACCTTCTGTTATAAAACATATCCAATAACATCAAATGTCTTAATAAATTTAGGCCAAAATGTATTCTGTTATATGTCTTTGGTAAAGAAAATCCCAATAAGTGTATATTAATTGGTTTATGTGAAAGTTATAGCGTCTACAAACTATGGTACTGTATATAGAGTATATTTAAAAAATTATCAATCCTGATGCATTTCTTGAGGCCCTTAATATGTCAGGACACTACAAATACCCCCTAAATGACCCTTTTTTAAAAAGTAGACAGCCTGAAGTATTTAGTAAGAGGCCTGGCGAGTTTTTTTAAATTGTAATTTTTTTGTCACAACTTTTTGGAAAATGAAGAATTTCAATTAATTAATTAACTAAATAAAACATTTTTTTTTTACATACTGTCATCGGTTCAGAGTCATCATATGACTAGGTGTGGCAGTGATCAGGGATGCTGACTTGTGACAGTATGTTGAAAAAATAATAATTTTTAATAATTAATAAACAAAATAATTTTTTATTCAGTTAAAAAAATATATATATTTACACTTTGTTTGCTGTTACAGTGTACAGTGATGATCACTGTAAAAGCTATGTTTTGAACTGTCATGAATGGGGGGTTACCTTCATAACAGCTGTGATTACTATTGTGTGCTGTCATTGGCCCACAGCTATCACATAGCACAGGGTGCTGTGATTGGCTCAGGTACCATGTGATAGCTGTGGGCCAAGCATCACTATAGAAATTACAGCTACTATAAATGAAATTCGTTCAGAACAGCTTTGTTGACATTGTGATCATGTGATCGCTATGCGATCGCTATGCGATCACATGATCCCCCGTCCCCTCAAAGCAGCTGGATGCCAGAAGCTGTAATCGGGTGTGTCTGATGGACACAGCAGTCGTTGGAGGGGTGCACGCGCACCCCTTGGCTGGTTGACGTACATGTATTTGATTCACCCTGCCCGTGCTGCCCTGCTGTAGTAAATATACTGTGGCCGGGCGGCAACTGGTTAACAATTCAAGTTTTCTGGATGTCTTAGCTGCCCTTCTTCAGACATTATACATTTCAGCCCTGCTGAAGGAATTTAAGACCTCCTGAAAGCTTGCATCTTTATTAACTTAAAGCGTAGCCTATGGTCAAAATGTAAAAATCACATATTCATATCGAATAATTTCAATAATTGCTAGCCTCCTTATAATAATCTGTACAATCTTGAAGTTTGTAAATATAGGTTGTGAAGTTCCCCACACATTTATTTCCTTGAATTCTGTGACACATAGTCACTATGTCCATTGAGTAGGCCCTGTTACAGAGGTGCTGAGAAGAGGAGTTCAAGGAGGCAGAGTCAGTACAGGAATCACTGCTTGCAGGCAGCAAGGTACCATGGGAAATCGAAAGTAAACATGAGAGGAGAAGCTGCAAAGCATGCAGGGAATCCAGGAATTTGTGGAAAGAGATGGCCAGCAGACAAGCAGAACTCACGACAAGAAATTAGATTTTGTCCTTTGTACACAGCTAATCACAGATCAGGGTAAAGAGCCAATCACAGCAGCTCTTTACCATGTGACCAGCTGTGTCCAATCACAGCTGATCACAGTGTAAACAGAATTTTCTGGTTTTCAGCAAGTGTCAATCCACACAGGGGACATCTACACTGATGATCAGTGCAGCCTGAATAGTGCCCACCAGTGCTTTTTTTTTCTTTACTCACCTCCTCCATTCCCTCCACCCAGGAGCATGCAAAAATGCTTGTAAAAGGGGGGGCGGAGCCTGCCGCGGACAAGGATGGACGCTTGAGAGCAGAGCTCCATCACCGATGGGGACAAAGCGGGCTGCTGAGCCAAAAATCGGCCACACCAGGCATACTGAAACCGAGACCTCTCTCCGGGACCTGGCCGAGCATGACCAGGAAATGGAGGGAGAACCGGAGGCCACAGAAACTGACAGCCTTCTTCACACCTGGACCCAGGCAAGATATCGGCGGCTTCTCCGTGCACACTATGTCCAGCACGCCTCAGCTAAGGCTCTCAGGGAGCAATCAATTCAAAAGGAACACACCATCCGATAGCCCTCGATCCTCTCTTCATACCTCTACCTCAGGGAGCCCGGAGAAAGCGCGATTCCAGATGGATGCAATGGATCCTGGACATGAGGTGAGCCGGGGCCTAGATTCGGGGAAGGACACAAGAGAACTCTCAGATTCAATTGACCTCTTCCCCACTACTAATTAACCAGTACTAGACACCACTCTGAATGACGTGTTAGTCTCTATGAGAAGCTCACTGCATGCTGATATGATGTCTTGTGTACACAAATTTGGAGTGGAGATGAAAGCAATAGCATCCAGGGTAGATCACATTGAAACAAGGATGGGGAACTTTGCTACTACCAACAATAAGGAGGATGAGATAGAAGCAGTTTAAAGCTAAACTTGCAGATATCGAGGATCGCTCCAAGAGGAAAAATCTGAAAATCAGAGGAGTTCCTGAATTGGTCCAACAGTCAGATTTTCACAAATATGCTGCACAGCTCTTTACATCTATAGTGCCTGATATCACAGAATTGGACATCACGGTGGATAGGATCATCCGTCTACCTAAACTGTCACATCTCCCTGACAATATACCCAGTGACATTATACTACGCCTTCATTATTACCATGTGAAGGAACATCTAATGTCAGCAGCACGCACCAAAGATCTTTTCCCGCCACAGTACAAGGATCTGAAAATCTTTGCTGACCTATGCCAATTTACCCTTCAAAAATGTAGGAGTCTCAATACCATATCCAAAGCACTACGGAATCACAAGATATCCTATAAATGGGGGTTCACAACCAAACTAATCATCACCAAAGAAGGGGGGGCGGGCTTGCCTGACTACGATACCTATCATAAAGCTGCCCATATTGCACGTATTCTGGAATGGTTCCATCGTCCCTCCCTGAAGGCTTCCGTCATGGTAGAACAAGACCTTACCCCAGCGGACCTACGGGCCCTCCTATGGGGATATAGAAACAAACTGGCCCATCTACCCATTTTCTCCCCACTAACACTCGCCTCCCTCAGGATCTGGTATTACCGGGGTCTATGTTCCACCCTGTCCTCCGACCCCTCCCCGTTGTCCTCTTTCTTTCACAACTCCGCTTTCCGACAGGGCACTGGAGTGATGACTCTGGGATCTGACTGGCCTCAAGCGCACTCCTTTTTACACCCTTTGGGTGGGATCCCACGATTGGCTCACCACCCTCCACCTATCAACGTTTTCACAACACTTACACTCTTCCTCCCAAATACACCGACCGTATACTGAATTCGAAAGGCTGTGTTCCCTCTCTGAAACCCCCAGGAACCTCCTCTCCTCCATATACAGCCTTCTACAAGCTCTCACAGACAATGACTTACCTTCTTACACCAGGATGTGGTCTGCAGACATGGGAAATGACATCTCTAGGCCGGAATGGCAGACCTTGTTTCACTTCACCCACAAGTCAACAATATCATGCTATTCGCATTAAAAGAATTACAAGATCCTGTCCAGATGGTACATGGACCCTGCCATGCTGCACAAAATCTTCCCATCCACTTCAGCCTCCTGCTGGCGGTGTAACTCATCCAAAGGGACCTATCTACATGTCTGGTGGGAATGTGAGAGGATCCATCCCTTCTGGACTCAGGTATTTGAATGCTATAACAAAATTTATGATGCCACACTCTCACCTTCCCCTAAGATTGTCCTCCTCTCGATACTCCCTGGGTCAATAACCTCATAGAAACGGAGCCTCCTTCATTTCTTTATGTCTTCGGCGAGACAACTCATCCCATCCTTATGGAAGACAACAGCCACCCCTCCCTTGTCGCGGTGGGTCTCTATTATGAATGACACCATGATAATGGAGGAGATGTTGGCTCTTGACAATGACACCTTTGATAAATACAAGGTACTGTGGTCCGTCTGGCTCGGACACGCCTCAGACACCCTCAAGAATATGTCATTATTCTCTCCTATACACGTCTCCTCAGCAGCCCCTTCGCCTCTCTATATCCTTCCCTACCTTCTCCTCCGTTTGTTCCCTTCTCCTTGTCCCTCTTCTTTTCTCCCTCAATTAAGGCCCGGTTCTGGGCCACCCCTTCCCCATTCTTTTTACAATCTCTTTTTCTTCCTTCTCTCTCTCTGACTCAACTTTTTCTTTTTTAATTTCTAATGATATACATAGTTAATCTTATTGTGAACAACAAGGCTCCTTATCCAGATCCACTCCGTGATCCGAGTGACAGGCGTCATCCTTAATGCTGTAAGGTTTCACGGTATGAGTCAAGCTATGGGCGATAGCCATTGGACTGACTCATTACACATGTTTATTTGCAACTGTCACCAAATTGTAATTTCTTACGTTGTTCTTTGTGATATTTTTAAAATTTTAAATAAATACATATTCAACCCCAAAGGCCTCACTCTGCTCAAAATGTGTGTGGCAAATTGTCCCAGAAGGCTCGCCACAGGCCTCTACCTCACGAAGCCTTGAGCGAGTCATGGAGGACTGGAACCTGGTTACCTCAAGGAATGCTTGTAAACACACCTTACTTGGCTAGCAGCTAATCTTGGCACCAAACCTTTAATCCCAGTATTGGAAAATCTGTTAAGCTGAACAGTTTTTTCCTTTTTTACCCCCACAAATTCTTGAGTAGTATTATGCCACACTCGGGTCACAATGACCTATTTCTGTTTCACTTGGAGTTCTATATATGTTTTTCTATATTTCTGACTTTACAGTTAACTAATGTTTATATCCACAGTCGGACTCACATCTACCCCTTTACCCTGAAGGAACTGATACTGCTCAGCCTCAATTTCCCATTCTGGGTTCTGGACTACTTACCTATCTGGAAACATATGGTCAAGATCGCCATACTATGTAAGTGTTATCTGCACATGTTACATACACTGCTTCATCCTTACCCCACACAATGCCCATAACCTTCCTGACCATAAATGCCAAAGGACTTAACCATCCCACTAAACGCAGGAAACTATGGAAAGAGGTGGCCCAAAACAACTGCGACATCTTCTGCATTCAGGAAACGCGCTTTCACAGTAAAGCCCAGCCCAAGTGTTCCAACCCTAAATTCCCACATATATTTCTAGCAAGTGCGGATGCAAAAAAGAGAGGAGTGCTCATTGCCATAGGGGATACAGTTGCCTTCAAGCTGCACAAGGAACTATTAGAAGCGCAAGGTCGCTATCATATTTTAATATGTAACATCAACTCTACTACTTATACAGTGGTAAATGTATATGTGCCAAATGAGCACCAATCTCGCTTTTTCCACAGAATCATTAAAAAGGTCAAACAAATCCAACAGGGATTCAACTTACCTCCTGACCCTAAAATGGATTCTACTACCCTTTCCAACAGACCTCAACGAACACTCCAACCCTTGCTGTTCACGTATTATCTCTATGATGCATGGAGGTGTCTTCATGCCACAGAAAGAAACTATTCCTTTTTTTCTTCAAGCCATGAGTGATCCCTCCAAATCTGAGTTAACGAACGTAATGCAAGTTCTGTCAATGACCCATAAGGTGTTTATGCGGGGTCTTCTTATTAAATTGGGAGCGAGGGCTAAGAGGCAGAAGGGGCAGCACATTCACAAAATTTCTTCTATGATCCAAGCCTTAGAAGCCCAAAACAAAACTAATATATCCCCAGCTTTATCTGAACAATTAACTAAACTCAGATATGACCTCTGTTTGATCTTACTAGAGGATTTTGAAAAAGCATCTAGGAGACTAAAAATGACCTATTATGCCAGCGACAACAAAGCAGGGAAATTACTAACCAACCGCCTAGAGGTCATAGACAAAAAAACAAAATCCCCTATATTCTTCACCCAGATAACCAAGCTAAATTGGACCACCCTCAAGCTATTGCAGATGCTTTTAGCACATATTACAGCTTGCTCTATAATTTACAGTGAGACCCGAATACCATACAACCCACTCCAATTATGATTACTAACGTTCTCAAAAAAATTAAACTCCCACAACTCACGGAGGAAGAACTGGATCAATTAAACTCCCCATTTACTGAAACTGAAATTTCCCAATCTATTAACTCTTTACCTAGTAATAAATCACCTGGACCAAACGGTTTCACGGGGGAATATTTCCAGTCATAAAGAGACATACTCTCTCCATATCTTGCTGAGATATTCAATATTCAATCATGCTGCCTCTTCCTCCTCCTTCCCCTCTGAAATGCTTAGAGTAATGATTGTTGCGTTACCGAAGACAGGAAAGGACCCCACTTCCCCACAAAACTTTTGTCCCATATCCTTACTCAATAATGACTTAAAGATATCTCCTCAGTCTTCACGAGTGAATCGGGGGGCTTCAGTAACCAAAACTGCAGTGTTTATCCTCATGACACAACACAGGAAGCACCTACATGGTTAACAGAGGACGGAATTAAAATTAGACTTGAGAAACTTAACATTAATAAATCACCGAGACCAGATGGCTTGCATCCGAGGGTACTTAGGGAACTCAGTCAGGTGATTGCCAGACCGTTGTTCCTAATTTTTACAGACAGTCTATTAACTGGAATGGTACCAGCTGATTGGAGAAAAGCCAATATAGCACCAATATTTAAAAAGGGCCCAAAAAACATCCCTGGGAATTACAGACCAGTTAGCCTAACATCAATAGTATGTAAACTCTTGGAGGGGATGATAAGGGACTATATACAAGATTTTAGTAATAAGAATTATATCATTAGCAGTAATCAGCATGGATTCATGAAGAATCGTTCTTGCCAAACCAATCTATTAACCTTCTATGAGGAGGTGAGTTGCCATCTAGATAAAGGAAGGCCCGTAGACGTGGTGTATCTGGATTTTGCAAAAGCATTTGACACAGTTCCCCATAAACGTTTACTGTACAAAATAAGGTGCGTTGGCATGGACCATAGGGTGAGTACATGGATTGAAAACTGGCTACAAGGGCGTGTTCAGAGGGTGGTGATAAATGGGGAGTACTCAGAATGGTCAGGGGTGGGTAGTGGGGTTCCCCAGGGTTCTGTGCTGGGACCAATCCTATTTAATTTGTTCATAAACGATCTGGAGGATGGGATAAACAGTTCAATCTCTGTATTTGCAGACGATACTAAGCTAAGCAGGGCAATAACTTCTCCGCAGGATGTGGAAATCTTGCAAAAAGACCTGAACAAATTAATGGGGTGGGCGACTACATGGCAAATGAGGTTCAATGTAGAAAAATGTAAAATAATGCATTTGGGTGGCAAAAATATGAATGCAATTTATACACTGGGGGGAGAACCTCTGGGGGGAATCTAGGATGGAAAAGGACCTGGGGGTCCTAGTAGATGATAGGCTCAGCAATGGCATGCAATGCCAAGCTGCTGCTAATAAAGCAAACAGAATATTGTCATGCATTAAAAGGGGGATCAACTCCAGAGATAAAACGATAATTCTCCCGCAAACTGTAACTATGTAACTATATACGCCAAATTGATCGCCAGCAGACTAGTAGATCTACTACCATCTCTTATGAACCCAGATCAGTCTGGATTCACAAAAGGTTGCCAAACATTATTCACTTTGCTAATAAAACAAGAAAGCCTTCTCTGCTCCTAGCCCTGGATGCAGAGAAGGCGTTCGATAGAATCCACTGGGATTACCTTGCACAAGTCCTGAATGGATTTGGCTTTACAGGTCAGATCTTCCAAGCCATTATGGCACTGTATACAACCCCTTCGGCCCAAGTCTATGTTTCAGGTACACTTTCAATTTCATATAGCATAATGAACGGAACTCGCCAGGGATGCCCACTATCTCCGCTAATTTTTAATTTACTAATGTAACCTATGGCCACATACATTCGTCATCATCCTGATATTAAAGGTTTTCAAGTTAGGGGAAGAATGCATACCATTAGTCTTTTTGCAGACAAAATAATATTGATGCTCACTGACATTACAACTTCCCTGGTTCACTAAGCTTTACAGCAGTTTAATGCCATATCTTATTATAAAATCAATGAAAGTCGTACATTCTGGGATTGGGATTACCGAGCAAGACATGATATCAGCAATAGATTCCCATACACGTAGAAGGAAAAGGGTATATCATACTTGGGCATTACCCTCACCCCTAAGGTAGCATATTTGTAAAAGCAAACTATAATCACTTTTGCAATCTTTTCACCTTCAATTGGACAAACTAGGAAAATGTGAGCTATCTTGGTCAGGAAGACTAACCGCATTTAAAATGCAGGTGCTCCCACAGCTCCTGTATCTATTTAGGACATTGCCCATACCCATACCTAAATCCTTTTTCTCACAGTACCGTGCACCCATGGTGTAGTTGCTACTACTTTTCTGGTGGTATACACAATACAGTACACCCATAGTTGTTATTACACTTCTGTTGTTGTATACAGTACCATGTACCCATAGTGCAGTTGCTACTACTTTTCTGGTGGTGTACACAGTACACAATACATACAGTGTACCCATAGTTGCTATTAGACTTCTGGTGGTGTACACAATAACGTTCACCCCTAGTGCAGTTACTACCTAATTTCTGGTGGTGTACACAGAACACAATACATACAGTGCTCTCATGGTTGCTATTAGACTTCTGGTGGTGTACACAATACCGTGCTCCCCTAGTGCAGTTGTTACTACTTTTCTGGTGGTGTACACAGTACACAATACATACAGTGCACCCATAGTTGCTATTAGATTTCTGGTGGTGTAAACAATACCGTTTACCCCTAGTGCAGTTGCTACTACTTTTCTGGTGGTGTACACAATACATACAGTGCACCCATAGTTGTTATTACACTTCTGTTGGTGTACACAGTACCGTGCACCCCTAGTGCAGTTGCTACTACTTTTCTGGTGGTGTACACAGTACACAATACATACAGTGCACCCATAGTTGCTATTAGACTTCTGGTAGTGTACACAATACCGTTCACCCCTAGCGCAGTTGCTACTACTTTTTCTGGTGGTGTACACAATACATAAATGGAACCCATAGTTTTTATTACACTTCTGTTGGTGTACACAGTACTGTGCACCCCTAGTGCAGTTGCTGCTACTTTTCTGGTGGTGTACACAGTACACAATACATACAGTGCCCCCCATAGTTATTATTACACTTCTGTTGGTGTACACACTACCGTGCACCCATAGTGCAGTTGCTACTACTTTTCTGGTGTAGTACACAGTACACAATACATGCAGTACACCCTTTCGTTGTTATTACACTTCTGTTGGCGTACACCAGGGGTCTCAAACTGGTGGCCCTCCAGCTGTTGTGAAACTACAAGTCCCATAATGCCTCTGTCTGTGGGAGTCAAGTTTGTAACTGTCAGCCTTGCAATGCCTCATGGGACTTGTAGTTTGGCAACAGCTGGAGGGCCGCCAGTTTGAGACCCCTGGTGTACACAGTACCGTGCACCCCTAGTGCAGTTGCTACTACTTTTCTGGTGGTGTACACAGTACACAATACATACAGTACACCCATAGTTGTTATTACACTTCTGTTGGTGTACACAGTACCATGCACCCCTAGTGCAGTTGCTACTACTTTTCTGGTGGTGTACACGGTACACAATACAGTGTAGTGTGGTTTTGCTAAACAAAATTTACAGCATGTCCGGAAGGCCACCAAGGAGAGGCAGATGCTCACATACCACTAAAAGAGGGCAAGCAGGCTCTGTGTCTACAGTCGACAGTGCTGGTCGTGGACACGGTGCATCCTCAGCACGTGGCCATGGGGCACGCTTGTCCTTTTTTTCTGCAGCTGGCTGTGTTATTGAGCCACAACATGCAGAAGAGTTGGTGGAATGGATAACAAAGCCGTCCTCATCCTCCAGATCCTCTGTCACCCAGGCTCAGAGTAGTTTGCCTGCCAATACAGCTGCCAAAGTGGCCTATTCCATTGGCTTCATGTCAACAGTCACTCCTTCCCTAGCCCCACCATCATGCACGGAGGAGTCCCCCGAACTATTCGACCACAGTGTCGGGTACATGCTGCAGGAGGATGCGCAGTGATTTGAATGCTCCGATGATGGTACCCAGGCTGAGGAAGGGAGTAACGTGAGCCTAGAGAGAGGGGGTGCCCAAGAAGGTCAAGAAACTGGCAGTGCACTGCTAGTGATGTCACCGCATCGGATGCCTGTGTTTCCAAGTTGATTAGAGCCAAGCCTCGGTTTCAGCTCCTCCTAGAGACTTAGTAAGGAAATCCTGCTGGACGGGACCCCCCACTCTTTCTCTTATGGATGGATCTTCCCCCACAGGATAACAACGCTGGGTAGATGCCACTACAAAGAGGACTATTTGTGCTGTAACTCGTCTTTGTTACTTTGTTACATGTAAGTGGAAGAAAGCACCTGTATATTTATTAAATGCAACTGGTCTTAATCTGGTGGCACCTTTTCTGTGTTTTTTTGTCTGAATTACATGGTGCAGGAATATCTAGGGGCAAGATCAGACTTGGAGACCTTTCCAAAAGAACAACCACTGGGTTACTGGGTCTTGAGGATGGACCACTGGCTAGAGCTTGCTCAATATGCAATTGAGCTACTGGCCTGTCCTGCATCCAGCGTTCTTTCTGAACGCACATTCAGTGCTGCTGGAGGCCTTGTAACCGATCACAGAGTGCGCCTGTCCACAGACTCTGTTGATCAGCTGACATTCATAAAAATGAATAACATTGCATCACCAGCTACCAAGCACCTGATGCTGATGTAATCGATTGATTTTTCTATGGATGTGGGATCCCTTGAAGACTGCATATGCTGAGTGACTATCCTATTATGCTGAGTGATCTTATTCCTCCTTAATCTTCATGATGATAGCTTCTAAGAATATTTTTGGTTCAGGGCACCACCACCACTGCCTAAGGCCCAATTTTTCTGCCCCTGTTTAACCGGGGCGTGTAATTACAATTTTTGATCTAATATTTCATAGCAGGGCCCGTTCCTGCACTCAACAAAAGTATTTGTGAGGCTTTACAGTGTTGTGCCACGACCACCACCGTCTAAGGCCCAATTTTTCTGCCTCTGCTTAACAGGGGCGTTAATTACAATTTTTGATCTAATATTTCACAGCAGGGCCAGTTCCTGCGCTCAACAAGAGTATCTGTGAGGCTTTACAGTGTTGTACCACCACCACCACCACCTAAGGCCCAATTTTTCTGCCCCTGTTTAACAGGGGCATGTAATTACAATTTTTGCTCTAATATTTCACAGCAGGGCCCATTCCTGCACTCAACAAGAGTATCTGTGAGGCTTTACAGTGTTGTGCCACCACCACCACCGCCTAAGGCCCATTTTTTCTACCCCTGTTTAACAGGGGCATGTAATTACAATTCTTCATATAATATTTCACAGCAGGGCCCGATCCAGCGTCCACCAAGAGTAATTGTGATAGCTTACAGTGTTCTGGTACCACCAACACCTAAGTCCAATTTTCCGCAGGGTATATAGGGCAGGCCGTATAGTATATACAGGTGGTCCCCTATTTTCAAACATCCGACTTACAAACGACTCCTACTTACAAACAGAGGGAGACAACAGGAAGTGAGAGGAAATCTACCCCTAGGAAGGGAAAAGTTTCTCCTGTAAGTGTTAATATGGGAAAAAGGTGTCTCCACTGATGCTATATCACCAATCCTAGTTTCCCTAATAACCCAAAATTTTCAAAATCCAATAGTCATTGGGACAGAAAGTGAGGTGAAATCTTCTGAACAGGGGCACAGACAGCAAAACAAATGTTACAGGGGTGATAACCCTTCCCTATGTTATTAGACATGGACTCTATTCCACCCACTATGAGACCAATTACGTCCCACATCTTACTAGCTGCCCACCTTAACATAGTCCGGCACTGGAAAGATAAAACACCCCCAAGCCTGAAAGAAGCTATGCAAATTATAAATACACATAGTGTATATGAAACACTCTTCGCACATAGCATAGGCAACTACCAGAAGGTTGCTGTGATCTGGTACCCCTGGCAGAGGTGGTACTCACAGTATGGCACTCAGGACTGAATGAACAACAGTTCAACACTGTGGGATAAATGATTTAAATGTGAACAATTTTGTTATCTCCATTAGTTAACTGTTCCTCTTCCTCTTCCCTCTTCTGTTACGTTTAAGAAGTATAATGGACCAAGTATAACACTATGATATGGTCTACAAAATGTTTAATTGAAATTTGTTACTGTTCATGTTTTTATATTTACATTCTACAAAATGTAAATTTTGTCTATAAAATGACCGTTATCACCTTCGTAAATGCCTTATCGGAATTGTAATTTCAGCTGATATCAGCTATTTTGAATTAATGTATCATGTACTTCTTACCTTTTTATTTCTTGGAAATAATAAAAAACTATTGATACTAAAAATGCTTGTACAACACTTTGGAAAACATGCATATACGCACACAAAAAAGAACAACAACGCTCCCCTCCTCTATTTTCAAATAAAACTTTACCAGGTCCTTCTACAAGTCCCTTAACATCATATTAGTCCCACACATAATAAAATATAGTCTACTCACGCAGACAGCGGTTCTGAGTGAATTCGTTTAGGTATAGTTCACACTGAGTCTCTTGATCTCCGCTACCCTTACAAGAACACCAGGGTCCAATGGAAACTAAATGGGGGTCCGAGTCCAAGAAGTTCAGAGCTACATCATACCCTGCAGGAAAAGGAACAGTAATGAACTATGAGTTTTAAAAGTTAGAGATGGCAATACTACAGTATACCATAGCTTCCAACTGTCCCTGATTTTGAAGGACGGTCCCTGATTTGGAACAAAGTCCCTCTGTCCCTCCTTCCTCCTCATTTGTCCCTCATTTTGGTCTGATCTATATAGTTATTTTTCAAAAAATGTTTCCCAGTGCTAAACCTTTCATTGTAGATTGCTGCATTTGTAAATTTCAAAAGCTAGTATAAAGGAATAGTAGTGGTAAAAAAAAGCACTTGTGGGTTTAACTAATCATTTTTTTGTATAATTCCCCTTTAAGGGGCATGGCGGGGTTTGTGTCCTATGTCTACATACGTTTGCTAATAGGTGTCCCTCATTCACATCTCTAAAAAGTTGTGAGTTATGGTATACTGTGCAGAATTCTTATTATACAGTGCCTTGAAAATTTGAGTTGTGATGTTACAACCAAAAACGTAAATCTATTTTATTGGTATTTATGTGATGGACCAACACAAAGTGGCACATAATTGTGAAGTGGAAGCAAAATGATAAATGATTTTCAAATTTTTTTACAAATAAATATGTGAAAAGTGTATCGTGCATTTGTATTCAGCCTCCCTGAGTCAATACTTTGTAGAACCACCTTTCACTGCAATTACAGCTGCAAGTCGTTTTGGGTATGTCTCTACCAGCTTTACACATCTAGAGAGAGTGACACTTTTGCCCATTCTTCTTTGCAAAATAGCTCAACCTCTGTCAAATTGAGAGGAGAGCATCCGTGAACAGTAATCTTCAAGTCTTGCCACAGATTCTCAATTGGATTTAGGTCTTGACTTTAGCTGGGCCATTCTAACACAAGAATATGATTTGATCTAAACCACTCCATTGTAGCTCTGGCTATATGTTTAGGGTCGGTGTCCTGCTAGAAGGTACCCTGTATTTGGCTCCATCCATCTTCCCATCAACTCTGACCAGCTTCCCTGTCCCTGCTGAAGAAAAGCATCCCCACAACATAATGCCATAGTTTTCCGCCACACATATCGCTTTGCTTTTAGGCCAAAAAGTTCCATTTTGGTCTAATCTGACCAGAGCACCTTCTTCCACATGTTTGCTGTGTCCCCCACATGGCTTCTCACAAGCTGCAAACAAGACTTCCAATGGCTTTCTTCTTGCCACTCTTCCATAAAGGCCAGATTTGTGGAGTGCACGACTAATAGTTGTCCTGTGGACAGATTCTCCCACTTGATTTGTGATTCTCTGCAGCTCCTCCAGAGTTACCATGGGCCTCTTGGCTGCTTCTTTGATTAATACTCTCCTTGCCCAGCCTGTTAGTTTAGGTGGACGGCCATGTCTTGGTAGGTTTGCAGTTGTGCCATACTCTTTCCACTTTCAGATGATGGATTGAACAGTGCTTCGTAAGATGTTCAAAGCAGGAGATATTTTTTTATAACCTAACCCTAAGCTTTAAACTTCTCCACAATTTTATCCCTGACCTGTCTGTTCCCTGGCCTTCATGATGCTGTTTGTTCACTAAGGTTCTCTAACAAACCTCTGAGGGCTTCACAGAACAGCTGTGTTTAAACTGAGATTAAATTACATGCAAGTGGACTCTATTTACTATACAGATTACTTCTGAAGGCAATTGGTTCTACTAAATTTTAGTTAGGAGTAACAGATTAAAGTGGGCTGAATACAAATTCATGCCACACTTTTCAGATATTTATTTGTATAAAAAAAAAATTGAAAACCATTTATTATTTTCTTCTACTTCACAATTATGTGTCACTTTATGTTGGTCTATCACATAAAATCCCAATAAAATACATTTACGTTTTTGGTTTTAACGGGACAAAATTTGGAAAATGGTAAGGGGTATGAATACTTTTTCAAGGCACTGTAACAGGGTTAGCTGCACTACAGAGATGACTTACCGATCAGCCCTGCATAAGCTCCAAGACAGGCTGAGTAGTTATCGCCCACACAACCACTCGCAGTCTGAGTGGAGCTCTTACAGTTAGTAACAAAATCTGCCAGTCGCGACCTGGAAGAAGAGCAGTGCAAAGTTGAAAAATCATGAATCTGAAGTACATGCAAAAACAAGCCAAGTCCAGTTTGCTTTCATGGCAGCTAAAGTTTTTTTAAGTTTTTATAAATTGTGAAAGGAATTAGATCTTTAGTTTTTTTATTGCAAACCCCCCCCCCCCCCCCAAAAAAAAAACAGAGCACATTGGAATTAAGATTATCACTTTATCAGTGAATCAGTTATACTAGCTCAATGTTTGGGAGCTTGGCAATAAGAGATGCTCTCAGAAGACCATCCCACTGGGCTGGATAACCTCTGAGATAACTGTCGATGGCCACTGCGATCAAAGGTAGGGAGGAAAACAAGCAGACTTCAGATACTCTCGGTGCTCCTTTTTCTATGATTTGTGGTGTCTGTCAACTCATCAGTCTCACATAGCATTCCAGTGGTCATTTGGGCCTACCTTAATGTCTCCCAGAAACTCCCCCTTTTGTTGGTTTTAAATAGGTTATGCCAATATGGTAGAGGAGAGATTCACTAATACTTGGGATGCTATGATATGTCTCTTGTTGTACTCACTGTATAATGTGAAGAGTTATTTTTGTGGATGGATTAATTATTCCTATTATTAATTTCACTCCAGATCTTTTTCATATTTTGATTTTATCTACACTGCTCAAAAAAATTAAAGGAACACTTTTTAATCAGACTATAATGTCAAGTCAATTAAACTCCTGGGATATTGATCTGATCAGTTAAGTAACAGAGGGGGTTGTTAATCAGTTTCAGCTGCTTTGGTGTTAATGAAATTAACAACAGGTGCACTAGAGGCAACAATGAGGTGACCTCCAAAACATGAATGGTTTTACAGTTGGAGGCCACTGACATTTTTTTTTCCTACCCATCTTTTCTGACAGTTTTTTACTAGTTTTGCATTTGGCTAGGGTCAGTGTTACTACTGGTAGCATGAGGCAATACCTGGACCCTATAAAGGTTACACAGGCAGTCCAACACGTGTTATTGCCAGAAGGTTTGCTGTGTCTCCCAGCACAGTCTCAGGAGCATGCAGGAGATGCCAGGAGACAGAAATTACTCTAGGAAAGCTGAACAGGACTGTAGAAGGTCCTTAACCAATCAGCAGGACTGGTATCTGCTCCTTTGTGCAACTAGGAAAAGGATGAGCACTGCCAGAGCGCTACAAAATGAACTCCAGCAGGCCGCTGCTGTGAATGTCTCTGACCAAACAATCAGAAATAGACTTCATGAGGGTGGCCTGAGGACCCGATGTCCTCTAGTGGGCCCTGTGCTCACTGCCCGGCACCGTGGAGCTTGATTGGTATTTGCCATTGAACACCAGAATTGGCGCCCTGTGCTTTTCACAGATGAGAGCAGGTTCACCCTAAGCACATATGACACAACTTTATGCTGCCTGTAACATCGTTCAGCATGACCGATTTGGTGGTGGGTCAGTGATGGTCTGGTGAGGCATATCCATGGAGGGATGCACAGACTTCTACAGGCTAAACAATGGCACCCTGACTGCCATTAGGTATCGGGATGAAATCCTTGGACCCATTGTCAGACCCTATGCTGGGGCAGTGGGTCCTGGGTTCCTCCTGGTGCACAACAATGCCCGGCCTTTTGTGGCAAGAGTATGCAGCAAGTTCCTGGAGGATGAAGGAATTGACACCATTGAATGGCCCTCATGCTCGCCTGACCTAAAGCCAATAGAACACCTTTGGGACATTATGTTTCGGCCATTCGACACCGCCAGGTTGCACCTCAGTCTGTTTAGGAGCTCAGTGATGCCCTGGTCCAGGGGAAAAACCCTAGGAAACCATTGCATCGTCTCATTAAGAGCATGCCCCGACGTTGTCAGGCATGCATACAAGCATGTGGGGGCCATACAAACAACTGAGTACCATTTTGAGTTGCTGCAATAAAATTTCAGCAAAACGGACTGAATTTAGCCCTCTGTAGGTTGACAATTTTCATTTCCATCAAACAATGTGGCATTCTTTTGTTCCTAGCACATTACCCAGTGCATATCTGTACAGATATCCAGCATTATGGGCGTCCACAGGAGGGGGCAAGGGAGGTCAAGTGCCCCCCACCGAAATCAGCAAGGTGTCCACACACTAGGGAGAAAAGTGCAGGAAAGTAAAGTCAAACATGATAAGAGAACCTTCACTTCACCAGAGCTCAGCCTTATTTATTGTTGGGCTGACACCTGGATCTCCTCCCCCATTATCACAGGCTGCCCATCTCTCTTATCTTCTGTTATCAGCGAACTGCTTGTGGAATGTGTCTCCAAATGCAGGACTGGGGACCTGTAAGCATAGACTGTGTATTTCCTTACACTGTCATCCTGGTTGGACATCAGGCTTAACCTTCTGTTATCATGTGAAGAGATTTAACACTTTACTTCCCTGCATGCTTTTGCTTGGCTACTCTTAAGCCCCGTACACACGATCGGACTTTCCAACAGGAAATGTTGGATGTGAGGTTGTTGGCGGACAATCTGACCGTGTGTATGCTTCATCGGACAATTGTTGGTGGACTTTCCGCCAACAAATGTTGGCTAGCATGTTCTCAAATTTTCCACCAACAAATGTGTGTTGTCAGATTTTCCAAGCTTGTGTACACAAGTCCGTCGGACAAAAGTCCAAAGTACAAACACGCATGCTCGGAAGCAGAAGCTGTCGGTCTTGTAAACTAGCGTTCATAACGGAGAATTAACATTCGTGACGTGCCTATTTATGAAATCTCCAAATGCAGCACACAATTCTTTTCTTCTTTAATGGGATAATAATGAAGCTGCTTTGCTGGTGATACTGATGGAGTTATTGCAAACACATTTTCAAAGGCTTTTTTTTTCTAGTGATATCAAGAATAATATTATTATGTTTTTTTTTTTTTTTTTTTTTTTTTATTTTAAGTTACCACAACACCATTATCCCCTAGTTTTTAAGAACAAAGATACAACTATGTTGGTGTCCCTTGTCAATTTTACATTGTATTTTTTAAAATGTAACTGCCCATTCCCAAACTTTCATTTGAAGTAAAACACATAGGCAAGTATTATTCTCCACAATTGTTTTATTGTGCATTAAAAAAAAAAAAAATTAGACATGCTATCTGCCAATAGAAAATAACCAAAAAGTGCATTCTATGCATCCAACAATGTAGAAAATTTACCAAATCAAATCATTATTCAACCAAAAAAAATGTCAAAGCAATAACTCCAAGGCCAATAATAAATAACACATTATCTCCTCCGATTTCACAACGTCTGGTTGACTAAGGGCCCTTCAGAAATAAACTGAAAAGCATGAAATGAAAAGCGATAAATGAAAAACGTGAAAAGAAAGGCACGAATCAACACTCACCAAACTTCTACTAACACAAAATTAGCAGAAGGAGCCCAAAGGGTGTCTCTAAAGAGCTGAAAAACCACGTAGTATGTCTAGTACATCACTACGTTCGTAATTGTTGACCAACATTTGTGTGACCGTGTGTATGCAAGACAAGGTTAAGCCAACACCTTTCGGACAAAATTCCACGGTTTTGTTGTCGGAAAGTCCAGTTGCGTGGGCCTAAGGGCTCCTTTACATGTGTGGAAGTGACTTTTGCTCCTCTGAAAAATCCATGCTTGGATCACTTTTCAGAGGTGGGGAGGAGGCAAGGTTTAGCAAAAAAATAAAAACCCCAGTGGTGATTAAATACCACCAAAAGAATTTGGGTACAGTGTTGCATGACCACACATTTGTCATTCAAAGTGCGACACAGCTGAAAGCTGAAAATTGGCCTGGGCAGGACGTGGGTAAAAGTGCCTGGTAGGCAAGTGGTTAAGCACAGCAACATAGCATAAAGATTATATTGTGCCCATAAAGCTACTGTTGTGCCCATAAAGATGCTATTGTGCCCATCTTTATTTAATATCTCCACTGGCTTAAGCCAATGCTGCACCATGCAGGTGTAGTTTTTTTTGTAATTGATCGATTGCCTAATTGTATGTTTATTTATACCTTCACTTGCTGTGGTCGCAGCATATTTTGCATGGTTTTGTATGTGGCTCAGATCGCCACGGCAAAACCAGGTACATTCTCCCCCCCAAAAAGTGCCAAATGTGGCAGTAGAAGAGGGGAGGGTTTATGTAATACTGACTAAGCCCCACCCCTTCATGAAGTTGTCAAAAAGGGGTGGAGCATGGGTGACCTTAAAATGACACCCCCTCCCTGAAAAAAGTTCTGCCCATGTCCAGCATGATACTTTTATACTATATTATATATATATATATATATATATATATATATATATATATATATATATATATATATATTGGACAAAAATATGGAAACACCAGGTAAAAGAACAAAATTGTTAACTAATATGGTGTTGGACAGCCTTTGGCAAGCAAGACCGGTCTGAATTCTTCTGGGAATTGACAAATAGAAGTCTTGGATGGTGGGTAATGGAATCTGATACCACTCTCCATGTAAAAATCATTCCAGTTCTCGAAGAGATGCCAGAGGCAGAAAACTAGCCTGAACCTTGTTCTCCAAAATTGGCCATAGCGGCTCTATGATACCGAGGTGCAGCAACCGCGGCGCCCAGGAAAGGTGCAAAACTTTGTTTTCATGCTCATCAAACCATGATTTGACAACACCAGCTGTGTGAATTGGAGCGTTATCGTCTTGGTAAATGGTGCTGTCTTTGGGAAATAATATCTGCATCATAGGGTGCCCATGGTTGGCCAAAAATTGTAGTGGCAGAGGAACAAAAGAATGGGGGATAGCCTGTTTAAGCCCCCCTCCCTTTCCCTCATGGGATGATGGCGGTAGGAGTTTCAAACCCCCCCATTCAAAAAAGGTCAGCTGTTCGGGAATGTTCTGGAAGTTCTGGGAGGCCCTCTAGGATAGGTAATTTAGGATCACCTGAGAACATTCCAGACATTCCAAGAACCCCTATTTAAGAAGGAGGCTTAGGGGAGTCTTTGCCAGTTGCCAGAAGGATATTTGAACAGGGCTCACTGATTTTAGCTGATTTTGTTTACGGTTTTACATTTTTATTAATCCAGTTTGGTGTGTTTAGTGTTCTTTGTATGTTTGGCGCTTATGCCGCCTACCATCCCATGTTACATCACTTCCGCTTTCAACTCGAAAACATGTTTTCACTTTCACACTTGCAAATCATGTAGCGTTTCCATATATTTGTCCAACCCCCATATATATTAACATCACCAATAAAAACCTGAGAAAAAAAAAGTCAGTTGCCCAAAAAATTGTTCCTATATAAATACGTATAACAATAGGAGTGCTGTGTTACCTGCACACTGGGTCTTGTCTACAGGTGCCCCAAATTTCCAAACAGTTAGGAAGTTCAGGGCGATTGAAGGAGCAGCTTGGCACTGTGGTCTGACGTCTCCGCTCAGCGCATGGCTTATCTTTGCAGGGGCAGAAGAGGAGTGGATAGGTCAGGTTTGAAGGAATCTTCTCCAGGAAGGTGCGGAGGGTCTTGTGACACTTACGACGGTTACACTGCTCCTCAACCGGTGGGTTACAGGCTGATATGAAGGCGGAACGGAACCTCTTGCAGGAATCATTGACATTGCAGAACTTGGCTGCATCGAGACAGGCATTCTGCCTGGATACGGACGATTCTGTGCCTGCAGGTAAAAAGCAAATTGTCATTCTAAAAGGTATATCCTTTTTTTTTTTTACCGTCAGACATCATGTTTCACAGTTCCATGAAAGAACAAGATGGCCTTTGATGTGGGTATTCTCTTCAAGAGAGCTATTTTTAAAGTACACCTTCACATTAATGTTAAATGTTATATAGGGGGGCAAAATAAAATTATAATTCACTTGGATCAGTATTAATTTTGTTGACGTAAATATTTTTGTCATAGTTTTCGTCTGTTGCATGCTGGTTTTTCATCTGCTGCTGTTTCAGTGACAAAAACTAAATGAACATTAAAATTAGAACTAAGTCAAACGACCAAAACTATGACAAAAATGTATTCCAATTTTTGTTAACGAATGAAAATTGAAAGAAAATGTGAGGAAGGGACATTTACCCACCTGAGCTTCAGCTTGCCTCGGAGCTCCGCCTGTCTGTTAAAGCCCCACCCCCTGACTCTATTGGCAAGCTTTATTGGCTTAGTTTCTCAACTCCAGTCCTCAAGGCGCCCCAACAGGTCATGTTTTCAGGATTTCCCTCAGATGAGATGGCTGTGGTAATTACTAAGGCAGGGAAACTGATCAAATCACCTGTGCAAAATAATGGAAAGCCTGAAAACATGACCTGTTGGGGCGCCTTGAGGACTGGAGTTGAGAAACACTGGCTTAGAGACACAAGTTCCCATCAATCCTTTCCCTTTCCTATGCAGTTGCACACATTACACTCATTCACACTATCTCTTTGGCGCCCTCTGCTGGCCTTTTTCCGGATCGCATCACAATTCCATCCCCAGCTTATATTAATAGCACATTAACCACCTGCCGACCAGCCGCCGTAATTTTACTGTGGCAGGTCATCACGTTTCAGCGAACCGTCATAGCTGTACGTCGGCCCTTTACGTGGGGATAGCAGGCGGGGGTGCTGATGCGTGTGGCCGGCAATCGCGATGACCACCGGCCACGCACGATCGCGGGCACGAGAGCCAGAAAATGGACGTGTGTGTGTAAACACACAAATCCCTGTTCTGTGAGGAGAGTTTATGTGTTCCTACTAGCTAGGAACAACGATCTGCCATCTCCTCTAGCCAGTCACATCCCCCTACAGTTAGAACACACCTAGGGAACACAGTTAACCCCTTGATCGCCCCCTAGTGTTAACCGCTTCCCTGACAGTGATATTTACAGTGCATTTTTATGGCACTGATCGCTGTATAAATATCAATGGTCCCAAAAATGTGTCAAAAGTGTCCGATCTGTCTGCCATAATGTCACAGTCCCAATAAAAATTGCTGATCACCGCCGTTACTAGTAAAAAAAAATAATAATGAAAATAATGAAAATGCCATAAATCTACCCTATTTTGTAGACGCTATAACTTTTGCGCAAACCAATCAATATATGCTTATTGCAATTTTTATTACCAAAGATATGTAGAAGAATACATATCGGCCTAAACGGAGGAAAAAATTTGCTTTTAAAAAAAAAATAAAAAATTGGGGATATTTATTATAGCAAAAAGTTTAAAATATTGTGTTTTTTTCAAAATTGTCGCGTTTTTTTTTTTTATAGCGCAAAAAATAAAAAACGCAGAGATGATCAAATACCACCAAAAGAAAGCTCTATTTGTGAGAAAAAAGGGACATCAATTTTGTTTGGGTACAGCGTCGCACGACCGCACAATTGTCAGTTAAAGCGACGCAGTGCGTATCGCAAAAAATGGCCCGGTCATCGAGCAGCCAAATCTTCCGGGGCTGAAGTGGTTAAAGTTTAAACATGTATTACAATATTACACTAACACATAAGAATAAGTAGGGGGCATTTACTAAGATGCTGAAAGAAAAAAAAGGCTTTACTTATTTAATTTCTTGTATTAATAATTAATGTTGGTAATATATTCAGGTAATATGTGCAATGACATTACAGCCAATAGAGTTTTGTTTATATTTTAAAATTGCAGTTCTGTTCGTCAAAAAGCAATATTTTTGTTTGTTTATAAAACATGGTTTTACTGACAAAGATGGTATATATCACAATGGCAAAAATCTTTGTCTGTAGTGCATGTTCAAACCCTAATACCATAAATAATAACATTATTAGATTTTTACTCCAGGAGTATATAGAGTGCCTGGATGGAGCCCAGAGCAGTACTTATGTATAGGGCAGTATGCACCCAGGGAGAAACACCTTGAACACAAGCAGTGTGCGTGTTCTGAGCATTCAGCCCTGGGTGCATACTGCCCTAAACGTAAGTACCTCTCCCTAAACGTAAGTACAGCAGCTACAGTGCCTTGCAAAAGTATTCACCCCCCTTGGCATTTTTCGTGTTTTGTTGCCTCACAACCTGGAATTAACATGGATTGTTTGAGGATTTGCAGCATTTAATTTAAAGAACATGCCCACAACTTTGATGATTTTTTTTTTTTAATTGTGAAGCAAACAACAAATAGGACAAAATAACAGAAAAAGGCAATGGGCAAAACCCCCCTAAAGTTAATACTTTGTAGAGCCACCTTTTGCGGCGATCACAGCTCCAAGTCGCTTTGGATAAGTCTCTATGAGCTTGCTACAACTTACCACTGGAATTTTTGCCCATTCCTCCTTGCAAAACTGCTCCAGCTCATTCAAGTTGGATGGTTTGCGCTTGTGTACAGCAATCTTTAAGTCTGACCACAGATTTTCTGTTGGATTGATGTCTGGGCTTTGACTAGGCCATCCCAACACATTTACATGTTTCCCCTTAAACCACTCAAGTGTTGCTTTAGCAGTGTGTTTGAGGTCATTGTCCTGCTGGAAGGTGGATGTTCATCCTAGCCTCAAATCACACACAGAGTGGTGCAGGTTTTGCTCAAGAATTTTGATCCATCTTTCCCTCAACTCTGACCAGTTTCCCAGTCCCGACTGCTAAAAAACATCCCCACAGCATGATGCTGCCACCACCATGTTTCACTGTGGGGATGGTGTTCTTTGGGTGATGTGCTGGGTTTGCGCCAGACATAGTGTTTTCTTTGATGGCCAAAAGGTCAATTTTAGTCTCAGCAGACCAGAGCTCCTTCCTCCATACATTTTGGGAGTCTCCCACATGTCTTTTCGCAAACTTTTGTTTATTGCTGAAAGTATTGGCTTTCTTCTGGCCACTCTGCCTTAAAGCCCAACTCTATGTAGTGTATGGCTTATTGTTGTCCTATGTGCAGATACTCCAGTCTCTGCTGTGGAACTCTGCAGCTCCTCCAGGGTTACCTTAGGTCTCTGTGCTGCCTCTCTAATTAATGCCCTCCTTGCCCGGTCCGTGAGTTTTGGTGTGCAGCCGTCTCTTGGCAGGTTTGCTGTTGTGCCATGTTCTTTCCATGTGGATATGATAGATTTGATGGTGCTCCTAGGGATCATCAAAGATTTGGATATTTTTTTAAAACCTAATCCTGACTTGTACTTCTGAACAACATTGTCCCTTACTTGTTTGGAGAGTTCCTTGGTCTTCATGGCAGTGTTTGGTTAGTGGTGCCTCTTGCTTAGGTGTTGCAGCCTCTGGGGCCTTTCAAAAAGGTGTGTATATGTAATGACAGATCATGTGACACAGATTGCACACAGGTGGACATCATTTCACCAATTATGTGACTTCTGAAGGTAATTGGTTGCACCAGAGCTTTTTATAGGCTTCAAAACAAAGGGGCTGAATACATGCGCTCATGCCAATTATCAGTTTTTTATTTCTGAAAAATAGTTTTATGTATATATTTTTCTAATTTTACTTCACCAACTTGGACTATTGTGTTCTGATCCATCACATATAATTCAGATTAAAAAAACATTGAACTAAAGGCTGTAATGTAACAAAATATGTAAAAATGAGTTTGGCAATTCTAGAGAGATGCTTAAATAATGCATTACAAATTAACTAAACCCATAAGCTTTTAGTAGACTAAAATGTACTGGAGATTTTAGAAGACTAAAATATGACTAAAACTAAAACAATTCAGATGACTCAAATGAGACTAGAATTAAAATGGTATTTTTGAGACTATGACTAAAATTAAATTGATCATCATTGCTTGGGCCAAATTTAGACTACACTGTGAAGTATGGTGAAAAGTAGTGAAGTAACCCACATTCTTATAAATTCACAGACAAGAGAAACATTTTCTTTTAAAGGTGACACTGTTACCAAAAAATACATTAGAAAAACCGTATTGCCTGTAAAAGAAAATGAATTTTCCCCAAATACCACTCCTTTCACCATTTCTAAACCACACAAATCCACTTGGAGTTGGGAAACCGACACTTCCAGTAGTGTCACTCTCCTGTTTCCCCATAGCTCTTATTAGTTCCTCCTGCCAATCTTCACATTGCTACAGTCCTCCAATGGCATAGAGTGGAGAAAATAATTATTTGATCCCCTGCAGATTTTGTAAGTTTGCCAACTTACAAAGAAATGAAGGGTCTATAATTCTTATCATAGGTGTATTTTAAATGATAATGACAGAAAATCAACCAAAAATTCAGAAAAAGCACATCATACCTTTTGTTTAAATTGAGTTGCAGTTCAGTGAGTAAAATAAGTATTTGATCCCCAAGCAAAACATGACTTAGTACTTGGTAAAGAAACCCTTGTTGGCAAGCACAGAGGTAAGACATTTCTTGTAGTTGGTTACCAGATTTGCACACATCTCAGGAGGGATTTTGGTCCATTCTTCTTTACAGATCTTCTCTAAATCCTTAAGGTTTCTTGGCTGTCGCTTGGCAACTTGAAGTTTCAGCTCCCTCCATAAATTTTCTATAGGATTAAGGGTTGGATACTGGCCAGGCCACTCGATGACTTTAAAGCGGAGGTCCACCCACTACTGCAAAAATTAAAAACCAGCAACTACACATACTGCAGCTGCTGGCTTTTCATAATAGGACACTTACCTGTACTGGAGTCCAGCGATGTCGGCACCGCAGCTGATGTTTCCATCAGCTATCGGGTGCTGCCGCCGCCATTGTGGGTAAGGGAACCCGGCAGTGTAGCCTTATGGCTGCGCGCCCCTACTACGCATGCGCAAAGCTCCACTCCTCTCTCCTATTGGCCCGGCGACCGGGGGAAGAGGAGGGAACCGAGCTGTGTCATCAATATCTGCGGTTGTGACTCCCGGAAATGGGAACAGGATACCTGTCAAAGACAGGTATCCTGTCCCCCCTCCCCCCCGTAAGGTGCCAATTGAAGAGCTCAGGATGAGCCGCTGTACCTACAATTGGTAGACCTTTTTCAGTCATGCCCCTTCTCTGTTCACATCTTCTGTTGCACCGGCTGCCGTACATACGTGCCGAATGTCGACTGGTTTCTTTTGAACCAGTCAGAGCCGCCGGATATTTGACCCATGTGTATTAGGCTTGAGGGTTCACTCAGAGAGTGTCTGAATGGGGGCAACCTTTGCTATACTGGCTCTTTGGAAAATGTATACTGATCTGAGGATCTAGTATTACCTGTGCACCATGCATTAAATGTTATTAGAATCTGATAGAACCTATGCTTACAGCATACCATCTTTCTTTATTGATCACAGAAAAGGTAAATGTCTGCACAACTCCATAGTGATGCTCTGTGCAGTGATCCCCCCAATGAGCATTTTTAGAATACAGTATTAATCATGAATCAAGAAAGGACACATACAGTGCCTTGCAAAAGTATTCACCCCCTTAGCTTTTTACCTCTTTTGTTACATTACAGCCTTTAGTTCAATGCTTTTTTAATCTGAATTATATATGATGGATCAGAACACAATAGTCTAAGTTGGTGAAGTACAATTAGAAAAATATACACATAAAACTATTTTTCAAAAATAAAAAACTGATAATTGGCATGTGCGTATTTATTCACCCCCTTTGTTATGAAGCCCATAAAAAGCTCTGGTGCAACCAATTACCTTCAGAAGTCACATAATTAGTGAAATGATGTCCCCCTGTGTGCAATCTAAGTGTCACATGATCTGTCATTACATATACACACTTTTTTGAAAGGCCTCAGAGGCTGCAACACCTAAGCAAAAGGGACCAAACACTGCCATGAAGATCAAGGAACTCTCCAAGTACAACAAGTAAGGGACAATGTTGTTCAGAAGTACAAGTCAGGGTTAGGTTATAAAAAAATATTCAAATCTTTGATGATCCCTAGGAGCACCATCAAATCTATCATAACCAAATGGAAAGAACATGGCACAACAGCAAACCTGCCAAGAGATGGCTGCACACCAAAACTCACGGACCGGGCAAGGAGGGCATTAATCAGAGAGGCAGCACAGAGACCTAAGGTAACCCTGGAGGAGCTGCAGAGTTCTACAGCAGAGACTGGAGTATCTGTACATAGGACGACAATAAGCCGTACGCTCCATAGAGTTGGGCTTTATGGCAGAGTGGCTAGAAGAAAGCCAATACTTTCAGCAAACAGCAAATGGCACATTTTGAGTTTGCGAAAAGGCATGTGGGAGAATCCCAAAATGTATGGAGAAAGGTGCTCTGGTCTGATGAGCCTAAAATTAAACTCAACACATCACATCACCCAAAGAACACCATCCCCACAGTGAAACATGGTGGTGGCAGCATCATGCTGTGGGGATGTTTTTCAGCAGTCGGAACTGGGAAACTGGTCAGAGTTGAGGGAAAGATGGATGGTGCTAAATACAGGGATATTCTTGAGCAAAACCTGTACTACTCTGTGTGTGTTTTGAGGCTAGGATGGAGGTTCACCTTCCAGCAGGACAATGACCCCAAACACACTGCTAAAGCAACACGTGAGTGGTTTAGGGGGAAACATGTAAATGTGTTGGGATGGCCTAGTCAAAGCCCAGATCTCAATCCAATAGAAAATCTGTGGTCAGACTTAAAGATTGCTGTTCACAAGCGCAAACCATCCAACTTGAAGGAGCTGGAGCAGTTTTACAAGGAGGGATGGGCAAAAACCCCAGTGGTAAGATGTGGCAAGCTCATAGAGACTTATCCAAAGCGACTTGAAGCTGTGATAGCCGCAAAAGGTGACTCTACAAAGTATTGACTTTAGGGGGGTGAATAGTTATGCACATTGACTTTTTCTGTTATTTTGTCCTATTTGTTGTTTGCTTCACAATAAAAAAAAAAAAAAAAAAACATCTTCAAAGTTGTGGGCATGCTCTGTAAATGAAATGATGCAAATCTTCAAACGATCCATGTTAATTCCAGGTTGTGAGGCAACAAAACGCGAAAAGTGCCAAGTGGGGTGAATACTTTTGCAAGGCACTGTAGGACTTCAAAGGGAAAAGGGTTTTCTGTGACTCCAAATGTGTCATGACAATATTGACTACCTTTGCTTCACAGAGCTTTTAAATTATATGGGCATTCTGTAATAGAGAGGTTGTTTTTGAAGCTACAATTCTACAGTCCTTTGTGCCGTTTAATGTAACCTGCATACAAGTCAAGTGCTGATGTCGTGTGTTCCTGCCTCTAACCTGTTCCATCATTCATCTGTGTAAGGGACAGTAAGAGGCCATGGAGACAGGCAAGCATGCAAATTTCCAAATCCCTCCTTTTATGCCTATTTAAAACAAGTCAGAATTCATATTTTGCTATTGTTTTTTTGAGTAATGTCATCTCGACCAAGTTGACCTATTTCAAACTGTGTCCTGTACTGTCTGTGCATTTCTTTGCTCCATATTTTGACACATTCATATAGATAGATACGAGAAAAGCTACTTTGCTTAGAGTTGCATTTTTTAAATGTATATTTATGGTTCCTTTATATTTTACTGTTTTATTACCAATCTTAGACAGAGCTTCTAATATCAAACTAAATCATACAGTGTTACTACAGAAATATACTGCAAAACTCAAATATTGTAAGTGTCCATACTTGTGAAAATATTTTCACACAAGAAAATTACATAAAATATGTGAAATGGCAAATATATAAAAAAAATACTTTTTAGCATGTTATACAACAATAGAATAATAAAACCAAAAAGTTCATAAAGCTTACCGCATGTCCACTATTAATGGTGTAGTAAGTGCAATAATAAGTGCAATGGCCATCAAAAACATACGCTAATCTAAATTTCAAAGTAGTCTTATCATGCAAGAAAAAAACGACCAAAGTGTTTTCCCTCTCCAACTGGTGCACCACAAACTGCTCACCTATGTACACAGAGCTCTTAAATTACAGGAGATCTAAAAGAACTTGATTGGAGCAAGGGTTAAATTCATCCACTTACTCTGGTCATAGCCATCAGAACGCAGCAAGAACTCAGAAAAGGAAAAGTAACATAGTGTTCACTACAGCTTTATGTACCTATTAAGCTTAAGTCTGTGTACATACATTAGGTGAGCAGTTTGTGGCAGAGGCATGATAAGATTGCCAATGAGAACACTTTGAAATGTAAATTTGAGTACGTTATTTACGTTATGCCACTAAGAGTGGTCTTGCAGTGAACTTTATGGACACTTTGTTTAATGATTTTATTGTATAATATGCTAAAAAGTATTATGTCATTTCACGTATAATGATATTATTTTTTTGGGTGAAGATGTTCACAGGTATAGACACTTACATCATTTGAGTTTTTTACATCATTTGAGTTTTGCAGTATAATACTATAGTAACATTGTATGATTTAGTTTGATATTAGAGGCTCTGCACTTATTTTTGGTATTAACGTTTAGATTGGTGTGATAGGTGTGATTCATTTTTTAAGTACTTGCTTGCTTGCTGATAGGGGAAGTTAGAGCATCAGTATAATCGTGCAAGCAGTTTTGTTTTTGGTATCACCAATCTGGTGCCCATTTATAGTGGAGTGCAGATATCACTATATGCTCTCCTCTGTATTCCCCGCAGTGATCATTTGCAGCACGACCTGCATTTTATGGCCCATTCAGGTCACTTGATTGGAGAAGAGGCCGACCACATGACTTTGACAGGTCGAATGCCTGGGCTTTCTTCCCATGTTTTTTTTTTTTTCCTTCATTATCTTTTATTGCGATCCTCTTGTTTTGGGACCCCAAAGCACACTGCTATGCTTTATAAATGTGAAGTGCTCTTTTTTTGCCATAGTAAGACCATGCCACTATTTTATGAATATAACCCTCTGTCAACATTTCACCATGTTTTACGATTCATTTCACCATTGCAGTTTCCCAATCAGACTTTTAAAAATCTGAGGAAAATAAAGCAAGATTTAGCAGTGCGATTAAGTGATGTATGGTAAAACAAAATGTATTATTTTAGCAACCAAAAATGCTTTGAGAATGAGTTCAAGGTGAACACTAGCTAAATGTAAGAAAAAACACCAATTCACTCCTATGTAGGCCTGATTATTTGGTAATTCTGCCCCCTCCTTGTGATGCACAGTTCTACTTTTGAACAATGGACTAGAAAATCAGATTTATCAGATCTATAAAAATTATAACCATCACCATTCCCTCACAGTGACCAGGGCATTCATTCCTTGCCATTGACAAACTGAAAAGACCTCCAAAATTGAAGAATACTGTTGGTAGTAGATGGACTCCATTAGGACTTTATTATGCGTCTTGAACAATTAACTGCAGACAAACACCATACCTTTGTTTAGGTACCTTCAAGAGTCCCAGAATAGCCATTCACAATAAATTATTTCCTTATTTAAGACAAAGCTATGGTGGAGATGGGGGGAGACCACATAACTTCCTCCCTCCCATTGCTAACTCCACTCCCTCTCCTTTCCCTTCCTGCCTCCTCACTCTATACCCCCGCCCATTTTTTCTTTCTGTGCTACTTGCATACAGAAGCCATACTACCCTGATCTATACCCTATATGTTTCATTACTATATCAAGTATTCCTCTGTCCTAGCTTACCCTCAAAAAATGATAACACTTTAGGACACTCGGACTTGACCCCCAACTACTTCTTACTTGTGTATTGGCCCAAAAGTCTTATTTAGGATGCTACTTTAAAAAAAAATTATACATAGTTACATAGTTAGTCTGGCTGAAAACAAGACACAAGTTAATCCAGTTCAACCAATAGAAGGGGGCGGGGGGGGAAATCATACAATCTTATATACACAATCCTATACTCATGGTTGACCCAGAGGAAGGCATAAAAACCCCAGCAAAGCATGATCCAATTTGCTCCAGCAGGGGAAATAATCCTACCTGATCCCCCAAGAGGCAATCGGGAAATTCCCTGGATCAACTTTACCTATGAATACTAGTATCCAGTTAAATTATGTGTATCTAGGAAAGAATCCTGACTTTTTATAAAACAATCTACAGAGCTAGCCAGAAACAACTCTTGAGGGAGTCTATTTCACATTTTCATAGCTCTTACTGTGAAGAAGCCTTTCTGTATTTGGAGATTAAATCCTGTTTCCTCTAGATGTAAAGAGTGCCCCCTTGTGCTCTGTGATGGCCTTAAAGTGAATAACTCAACACCAAGTTCACTATATGAACCAATTATGTATTTATACATGTTGATCATATCCCCCCTTAATCTCCTCTTCTCAAGAGAGAATATCATCTTAAAGTGGAGCTCCAGGCTCCTTCAGAAAAAATTACAAGTCAGCAGCTACAAATACTGTAGCTGCTGACCTTTAATATTAGGCCACTTACCTGTCTAGGAATCCAGTGGTGTCTTTTCCCAAGCCAATTTTTTACGGGTGCTGCCGCCACCATCTCGGCTAAGGGAAACCAGAAGTGAAGCCTTTTGGCTTTACAGCCGGTTCCCTACTGTGCATGAGCGCAGCAATGGGGGAAGGTGGAGGGGGCCCAAACTTCTGGATGAGTTTGCTGCGGTGAAGTAAGCTGGATGTGGGAGCGGGGGGGAGGCAAACCAGCAGAGCTTTCCTATTTGAGTGGAGCTCCGCTTTAACCAAAATGCGGATACTGAAATTTGTTCTAATTATCTCCAGTTTACTATGTGTGTAATTATACTACTTTTTTTTTCCCTTCTTGTTGTTTGTTCAACAAACAAACCCAATATAATCAGATCATACCAATTAATTGTAGTTCTATATGTAAAAAAATCATTAACTGTCTTTCTTAATGCAGCCAATGCATAATCTTTGAGGAAAAGGGCTTTGACTTACATGGAAATTTTCAATAGCATACTAATTTTTATATCAAATTAATATACAAACTTGTTACTTATGGCAGAAAAGTCGGAAAATCAACTGTGTAAAGGCTTATGCCTAGATTTGGCAGTCTGCCTTCTTGGAACATTGACAGCAGGTCTCTAGAGAAAGTATTTGGCTTTTTATATTTCAGACGCATTTCAATTTCTGCTTTAAAAACACTTTTGTGTCTGTACATATGTTGGTTTGTTCTTTTGCATTGTTCTTTGCCTTTGAGAATTTGCTGTTAAATATTTTAAAAATAAACACAAGGGCAGTACATTTGCTACCATCTAGTTTGAGTGAGTTGCTTACCAGAGTTGATTGAAGCCACGCGGAAAATGTCAGACAAACGGGAGGTCACTGGTTCATATGGTGATGACTCATAAAACTCGTCCCCTGAGAAGATATTTTACAATGTTACAGACTTATACAACATTCATAACTGGCAAAGAATGGTAATGCTCTGTACAGCATGCTCTCTGCTTCCCATTCAACAAGATTCAATTGCAAACCCCAACGGTAACCTAGGCTGTTAACCCGAGAGAGAGAGAGAGAGTACCCAAAGGCAATATTCTAGTTATAGGTTGATCCTGGTGGGCGGTCAGCTCATGGCTTCTTATATGTCTCTTGGATATGTCAACAGAGAGATCTTTCTGCCATATTTCACCTTACTGTTCCTGTCCACTTTGGATTTTGGAGTGTTTTTGCCCACCTTTGCATATTCCACCACCACCTGTTACATTCTCCATAATATGAAGTAAATACAAATTCCAACAGGAAGATCAGGTCCCCTTCTAAATGGCCAGAGCAGATCCATAAACTTAGTCTCACCAACAAAGTTCCAAAGAGAAATAAGATGTTCTAACAGAATTAATGATACCTGCTACTTGTACAGACCTGCAAATTACAGCATTTGGCTTAGTAGGGTCTACTAGCACTAACTTCCTTTGCACCTCTGAGATATCATGTGATCTAATACTGAGAGCTGCAAAGGAAGCTGATGCTAAAAGTAGGGTGTTCATTGGGTTATCTCAGTATTAGATTACATGATATCTCCGAGGTGCAAAGGAAGTTAGTGCTAGTAGACCCTTCTAAGCCAAATGCTGTAATTTAAAGGTCTGTACAATTAGCAGGTATCATTAACTCTGTTAGGACAGAAAGGGAGGAAAAAAGGCAAAAAAAAAAATACTACTAAAGCGGACTTTTAAGGTACACAAAGATTACACATATGTTAGATAAAAGTTATTTTTAAAATATCATTACAAATATAAATATCTTATTAATAGAGTTATAGAAAATTACAGACATACAGACAGAGTTTGGGATGGAGAAACTTGACTGGCCTGCACAGAGCCCTGACCACAACCCGATAGAACACCTTTGGAAGGAATTAGAGCGGAGACTGTGAGCCAGGCCTTCTCATCCACATCAGTGTCTGACCTCACAAATGCGTTTCTGGAAGAATAGTCAAACATTCCCATAGACATACTTTTAAACCTTGTGGACAGCCTTCCCAGAAGAGTTAAAGCTGTTATAGCTGCAAAGGGTGGGCCTATTCAATATTCCAGTGTGTCCAGTGTGCTCCTTTTCCTTTTAGGAGGGCTTGGGCTGCCTCCAGGCTCACCTACCTCCCATCTATCCATTCCATGCATGTGCTTCCACTGTGGAGACACTTATAAATTTGTAGTGTTAGGACTGCAAGCAACACAGGGTGCCGTGACGAGGCCTTGCAGCTTTCACATGCGTTTGCAAATGTGTGCTAACTAAACCACTGCTTTTAACAGACGGTTAGACGGGTTAATTTGGTTGGTCAGCAGACTGGTTGGTGGGTTGAGCTATGGAATTGTTTTTGTCTTACAGGCCAACTCAATATTGAACCCTAGGAACTAACACTGGGATGTCATTAAAGTTCATGTGCGTGTAAAGGCAGGCGTCCCAATACTTTTGGCAATATAGTGTATATACAGTCTCTGTCCTAAGGACATCCCAGTCCTATATACATTGATTACTGGTATGTGCACTATATATATTCTGTATTGACTTCTATGTCTTTTGGTTGTGCTGGACACCAAGATCCTAATACTCCTATGCATTTCTTGGAAAGATTACACTTCCCTAGGAGGGTAGGAGGAGATGAACATGAATGGCTGAAAATCCACAATGCACACTGGCCAGTGAAGTCCTCAAGGTGACCTTGGGGGGCCTCATGGACAATACCCTCAACCAGAGGATATTGGCCTCTGAAAAAGTCACAGACCAGGCAAGGACGCAGTCTGCTATGGAAGGAAGGAAAATACTCCCACACCCCCATAATGGTCCAAATATGTGGAGGGCGAGCTAAGCTCCATGAGTGCGCTTGAGGTCATATGCAGCTTGAGTTAGGACTTGTGTAGAATATCCTAGGTGCTATGCATAGTAACTGTGGCAGTGGCTTCCCTTCTCTACTCCTCTGTCTTCAATGGTGAATGAAAGACTGTGTCTTCACTGGTGTCAGAGACTGTACTTTTTGAGAAAGCTATGGCGGGCAGGCTTTTCAGAGTGGGTCTTTTTTAGCTTCTATAAACCTGCCATTGAAGAGCGTGCTAATGTATGACATTTCTTTGTGGCAAGGATCATGCACAATCCATAACATGTCAATGGGTCAATGGTTTATATATAGCCTTTAAAACAGTAGATAGACTATACTGTTTCATGACTACACAGAGTTATGTTTAATAGCTATTTGGTTGCCATATTATTGTTAAAGGATAAGTACAGCCAAAGCTCAATTGCAGTTCATTCTGAAGCCTGCTGTTGACTGACTTCACAGAGCCAGTCCAGACTTGGGAAAGATCGCCCCAATATGGTCAGGATCTTCCCATATGCTTGGACCGGCACTCGGCTCAGCCTCTCAGTGAGCCGCTGAGAGCCTGAGACAGCCAATCCTGCCTCCTCTGCAGCTCAGCAATCCAGTGCAGAGCAGGGCAGAGCAGACAGCGGTGACTAACAGTCACCAGCTCTCTGCTCAGGGAGCTGTGAGAACTGAGCGATCAACAGTGTTTGATCACTTGGCTCTCAGCCTAAGAGCCGGCGGGGAATAGACGCAGCATCGGACCGATGCTGCATCCACCTAGGTAGGTATGATTCTGGAAAAAAAAATCCAATACCTTAACCTTCAAAATAAAGCCTACTTTATGCTTCTGGAGTGTTGGATCCAGTTTAGGGGGGGCAGAAGGACCTATGTAGTTATCCATAGGGATTTTTATATATAAACAATATATAGTTGTGACAGACCTATCCAGGACAGGGGCTTTTGGAGAGGACTAGGAGCAAGCCTCTTGCCTACTGACTATGGACCCTGGCTTTTAAGGGAACACTACTCTTTGGGAGGTGGGTGCCTGGGGGACCCTTGGAGTGGTCTTGTTTCTGATTCAAGTTCAGGTCTCTCAAATACACAGACTCTAGGAACCTAGGCCCGGGATCCATGTTTAGGGCTTAGATGCCCCATTACCAACCATTGTTATGGAAATGATTAAGAGCTCCAATCGAGCTCAAGGTTATCTGCTGCTGTCTCTAATTTGAAAAGTGTTGATATGCATGCATATAAAAGTAAACACACTGAGACACGCTCAGTTTCGTTACTGTTACACTTCTAATTTATTCAAGGCGGTGTTAATGTTTTATACACACAAATACGTCATTGCTATGTCAGTCTAATAGGTACATCTCATTGGTCAAGATAGAAAAGAAGATGGATAATTTTCATAACGAGGTTTGGCTCTCTTTGTTCTTATCTCCAGTTCTGCGTTCTTCTGTGTGTGGGAGGTAGGGGGTACACGCCATTTTGAGAAAATATAGGAACAGAGCAAATCTGTATACTTATATAATGAGTAAGGAGAAAAATATGTATGCACATAAGAAAATAGACATTTTCAGATTACTATTATTATTATCTACATCACATTCCTTCACAATCCCCCCTAAAATGACTATTTTCTCTTTTCTGTCCCTAATACTAAAGGTCCTACTTTTTAGCCTGGCCCTTCTCCTCAGCAACTCTTTTAGGCTGTATATAGAATTGGGCAGCAACTGTTCACTTCCCTCCTCGATACAGCTGGAGAGGTGCACTGTGAGACTCATAGAAAATGTTAATATAATCAGCAAGCCACCTGGTGCTGGTGGTATCCTGCTATTTTCTGTTTATTAAGGTGTTATGTTTTCTGCTAAGCTGTCTCTCCCATTGTTAATTGTTAAATGAGTCACCTATTGTTTCTGTCTGTCTAAATAATCACAACATTGACTGGGTGGGCATTGAGTCACCTAGGCAGGTTTAAGTGACTAGTTAATTAGCTCATGTTAATTATATTCCTGTATAGTTTCCTTTGCATACGATAATGTGATCAGGCTCATCTGACCTGGTGCACTATAAATTCTGTGTGAGTTTTCAACAAACAGTTCCAGTTCTCATACAAGCTATTGCCGGCTTGTCTTGTATGCTTGTATGGTATACTGACGGAAGCACCTAAGCAGGGCACTGGATGGTTCTGTCACATATATAGATTAGGGGTGTTGAAAATAATCTTACAATCAATGCACCACGATGCAGCCTTGAACGCTTCCGCATCGACGCAGAGAACGGCTGCATCGATTGCATGGATGACGTCCCTGCGCTCCCTGCCTTTCCTGGGACAGCCCTGCCAGCGTACTCTAAAGTTAAAACAAATCTCTGGCAGTCCCTCTGTTTCATGGATCCTTCCTACACTGTGTAAGGGTTAATTGTAAACCGATGCCTCTACCTTATTATCGCTGATCTTTCATGGCTGGTCACGTGACCTCTGGCCATCCTCCTCCTCCGAACTAAAGCTACAGCGGGAGGAGAAGAATGCCCGGAGGGCACGTGACTGGCCATGAAAGACCAGAGATTGTACAAGGGACTGGCAGTGATTTGTTTTAATGTTAGAGTATGCTGGCAGGGCTATCCCAGGAGACTGGGGGTCTCCTGGGAGTGCAGGGGGCTGTGTAATGTAAAGTGGGGCTGTGTAATGTAAATGGGGGCTGTTTAATGTAAACAGGGCTGTTTAATGTATAGGGGGGCTGTGTAATGTAAATGGCAGCTGTATAATGAAAGGGGCTGTGTAATGGGCAGGGGGGGCTGTGGAATGGGCAGGGGGCTGTGCCATTTAGTAATCACTGTTCTAAATAAATACTGTTGTCTGTTGTGTTCAGACTTTGCTACATGCTGGGAGTGTCCCTTTTTTTTTTAAGAGCAGATAAAATAAAAAAATTGAGTTCTTCTGACTGCTTGAATTTCTTAAGAAAAACCATGGGCAGTAATCGTGATGCATCATGGAATGGAATCGTTGACAGGATAATATATATATATATTTTTTATTCTTTATATATACAGTATATATTTATATATATATATATACAGTGGGGACGGAAAGTATCCAGACCCCCTTAAATTTTTCACTCTTTGTTATATTGCAGCCATTTGCTAAAATCATTTAAGTTCTTTTTTTTTCCTCATTAATGTACACACAGCACCCCATATTGACAGAAAAACACAGAATTGTTGACATTTTTGCAGATTTATTAAAAAAGAAAAACTGAAATATCACATGGTCCTAAGTTTTCAGACCCTTTGCTCAGTATTTAGTAGAAGCACCCTTTTGATCTAATACAGCCATGAGTCTTTTTGGGAAAGATGCAACAAGTTTTTCACACCTAGATTTGGGGATCCTCTGTCACTCTGTCACTCCTCCTTGCAGATCCTCTCCAGTTCTGTCAGGTTGGATGGTAAACGTTGGTGGACAGCCATTTTTAGGTCTCTCCAGAGATGCTCAATTGGGTTTAAGTCAGGGCTCTGGCTGGGCCATTCAAGAACAGTCACGGAGTTGTTGTGAAGCCACTACTTCGTTATTTTAGCTGCGTGCTTAGGGTCATTGTCTTGTTGGAAGGTAAACCTTCGGCCCAGTCTGAGGTCCTGAGCACTCTGGAGAAGGTTTTCGTCTAGGATATCCCTGCACTTGGCCGCATTCATCTTTCCTTCAATTGCAACCAGTCATCCTGTCCCTGAAAAACACCCCCACAGCATGATGCTGCCACCACTATGCTTCACTGTTGGGACTGTATTGGACAGGTAATGAGCAGTGTCTGGTTTTCTCCACACATACCGCTTAGAATTAAGGCCAAAAAGTTCTATCTTGCTCTCATCAGACCATAGAATCTTATTTCTCACCATATTGGAGTCCTTCAGGTGTTTTTAGCAAACTCCATGCGGACTTTCATGTGTCTTGCACTGAGGAGAGGCTTCCATCGGGCCACTCTGCCATAAAGCCCCGACTGGTGGAGGGCTGCAGTGATGGTTGACTTTCTACAACTTTCTGCCATCTCCTGACTGCATCTCTGGAGCTCAGCCACAGTGATCTTTGGGTTCTTCTTTACCTCTCTCACCAAGGCTCTTCTCCCCCGATAGCTCAGTTTGGCCGGACGGCCAGCTCTAGGAAGGGTTCTGGTCGTCCCAAACGTCTTCCATTTAAGGTTTATGGAGGCCACTGTGCTCTTAGGAAGTGCAGCAGAAATTTTTTTGTAACCTTGGCCAGATCTGTGCCTTGCCACAATTTTGTCTCTGAGCTCTTCAGGCAGTTCCTTTGATCTCATGATTCTCATTTGCTCTGACATGCACTGTGAGCTGTAAGGTCTTATATAGACAGGTGTGTGGCTTTCCTAATCAAGTCCAATCAATATAATCAAACACAGCTGGACTCAAATGAAGGTGTAGAACCATCTCAAGGATGATCAGAAGAAATGGACAGCACCTGAGTTAAATATATGAGTGTCACAGCAAAGGGTCTGAATACTTAGGACGATGTGATATTTCAGTTTTTCTTTCTTAATAAATCTGCAAAAATGTCAACAATTCTGTTTTTTCTGTCAATATGGGGTGCTGTGTGTACATTAATGAGGAAAAAAAAATGATTTTAGCAAATGGCTGCAATATAACAAAGAGTGAAAAATTGAAGGGGGTCTAAATACTTTCCGTTCCCACTGTACTTAAACAATGCACGCAATCTGTATTACATACATAGCTATAGGTAGGTTATTTTAGGATTATGTACCATCTGTACTTTTTAGCCTCAGTTCCTCAATGAAGTACACGTTAGTAGACCTGAATGCATGAGCTACATTATAAAAGGGAGGAGGCAAAGCCAGAAAAGGGTTAATGAATGGGGGCCTACTTACATAGTTATATAGTTGTTAAGGTTGAAAAAAGACATCAGTTTAACCTGTGTGGAGGTGTGTGTAAGTATTAAGTCCCTTCCATTTCCCATATCCCTGAATATTGTGTTCAATAACATGTCTATCTAAGGATTTTTTTTAAAATAGGCTACATTTCCCGCTGCAACCATTGATTGTGGAAGGGAGTTCCACATCCTTGCTGTTCTAACAGTAAAAAATCCCTTATGCATTTTAAAGTTGAACCTTTTCTCGTCCAACTTCATTGAGTGACCACGAGTCCTCATGATTGTTCAGACTGAATAGTGTCCTCCCAATGCTGGAATTACCATTAGGATATTTGTATATCGCTATCATGTCCCCTCTTGTGAGAATCTTCTCCAGGGAGAATAAGTTTAATGCTTGTAGTCTTTCCTATGCACAGGAGTGCATAGTTCACTGTGTTTAGAGTGCATGCTGTAGGGTGCTGAGTATATTGGGAGTCATTACGTAGTGTAATATCACTACATGGAAATACACTGGGGAAGAATGTTGATTGTGGTAAATATATTTGGGGAATGTGCTGAGCGTACTGGATGTGTGATGTACTGTGTACATTTGGGGTACATGGTTGGGTGTGCTGAGTGTATTAGGGTGCTGTCTGGCTCTGGCCCTGAAAATCTCTATGTCCTCAATCCTAAGCTGGCCTAATAGCCCCCCTTCATCATTGTTGGTTTGAGAACCGAACTACATGTTAAGGCAGGTAATATTGTATACAGGGGTGTTATACTTCTGAATGTGGAGCACATGCACTCCTAATTACTAATGCCATCTTTCTGTAATCCAGCGCAATTTGTGTTTATTCAACAGAATATTATTTCAGGTTGATATATTTGTAGTATATTGCTGATTGTTGGAGGTTTTATACTGCTGCTTAGGGTGGGTTGTTATGCTGCTATCATGAAGAGGCAGACATTTTTTTTTTACTAGTTAATTGCACCACATTTTGCCTTGCCTTAAAGTGGTTGTAAACCTGGTTACATCACTTTTACCTACAGGTAAGCCAATGACAAGGCGTACCCGTGGGTACCTTAAATATATCGTAAACTTGCACAGTTTAGGAGATATTCAGTATATAAGCTGCTGCCGACGTCATTGGCGCATGCGCACTGAAGAAAAGGAACACTGCTGCCCTTTCTTCAGGAGTCTTGCCGTGACCGGCGGCTTCCATGCACATGATCGGCAGTAATGTCATCGCGGCTCCGGTCAATCACAGTAATGCCCCATACACACGGTCGGACATTGATCGGACATTCCGACAACAAAACCCATGGATTTTTTCCGACGGATGTTGGGTCAAACTTGTCTTGCATACACACGGTCACACAAAGTTGTCGGAAAATCCGATCGTTCTGAACGCGGTGACGTAAAACACATACGTCGGGACTATAAATGGGGCAGTGGCCAATAGCTTTCATCTCTTAATTTATTCTGAGCATGCGTGGCACTTTGTGTGTCGGATTTGTGTACACACGATCGGAATTTCCGACAACGGATTTTGCTGTAGGAAAATTTTATAGCAAGCTCTCAAACTTTGTGTGTCAGAAATTCCTATGGAAAATGTGTGATGGAGCCCACACACGGTCGGAATCTCCGACAACAAGGTCCTATCACACATTTTCCATCGGAAAATCCGACCGTGTGTACAGGGCATAAGTGTTTCATAATGAGCTAGTATGCGATGCATACTAGCTCATTATGCCTTTGTCTTGCAGGGGTTTTTTTTGTTTTTGTTTTGTTTTTTCTGAGGTTTACAACTTCTTTAAACCTAGTAGAATGTCAGATGGCATCGGGCAGTTCAATAGAAAATGGCCGACAATTGGCCTATGTGTAGTGCAGCCGCTCCCACAGTAGCTGACCATTTGGCTGGCTTCTATTGAAGGGGCATCACCGAAAAGGTCTAGGTCACCGCCTCCTGGTCAGCGTTCTCAGCCAATGACTGAGAGCGCTGACCGGAGTGTTCTGGCGGGGCCATCCCCTTGTCAGAACACAATAGAATGGCAGGGAAGATTGCTTTGCATCAGATTGTTAGTACAGCAGCTCCGACCTGAGCTGTCAGTTTTTTTTCATTCAGCCCACAGGGTTGAATGAAAAAAAAACTAGTAGTGTGTACTAAGCTTTACTTTGACCATGCACACTTTAAACCTCACATTTCATATTTGTTTTAGCCCACTCATTCTGATGAGACTCCCCTGCCAACTGCTAAACAATTTTAGCATACGGGCCCCACTTTAATTTTTACCCAGAACCTCATTTCTGGTAAGACGCACTCTATTCCAGAAGCCAAAACATTAAAGGGGTTAAATGTCTGCATCTACTCACCCTCAGTCAAGCCGGCATGTATGCCCCAGTATGTTTGTAGACACAGAAGTTCTTTCTTCATTCCTCTCCGACAGCGGCACATGTACAGGGCGCTCTCCTGTAGAACCTCCAGAGCAGTTTTACACTCCAGACCGGAGAGCAGGACATCCCGATCCCTGCCTGCTAGACACTGCCGCAGAGTCCTATATCTGGTGCTGCAGGATGCGTCAGCGATGCACTGCTCGTTGGCCTGGATGCAGTCTGTGTGTTGAGGCCAAGAGCCAGATGGAGACCCAGAGAGGGGAAGGCTGCTGTGAGCTGTATAGAGACCTGTGAATATTTAAGATTACACTACATCAGACTGAAATCCACAAGACAAATAGAAAGAGAAACTATTGCTGTTCACTACAATGATTTCATAATTAGATGTCTCTAAAGCTAAACATCACCATCCTGCTAATTGTCACCTATTAAGTGAAAAAAACAACCTAGTAAAAAAATCAATTACCTTTCTTGTACAATTGCAATTGAAGGTCTGTCTTTTTTAAAGTATATGTAAACCCTCACCATGTAAAACAACCCATTCAGTTTAAAATAGAAATGAACAGTAAAACATTTGTGTATACATGTTTTTTTTTTCCTTTTTATAAGTGATCGCATACCCTCTGTTCTCAGCTGCATAAGAGGAGAGAAGAGGGAGGAGAAACAGCAGTACAGTGAACTTCTCAGTGAATGCTTGTGTAGGGGTTGGGGGGGGGGGGGGCATGTCAGCACAGGTCTGATCATTGAAGGAGAGCAGGCTGAGTTCCCAGCATAGCTAGAAAACTGACCATGTTTTGCTTTCATGCCTGGTGTGGTCAGTTTTTAATAGGAAAGCAGAGGGACTGGCAGGAACACCAGGGATTTCGCACAAATGAAGCAATACATAGAGAACAGGAGACGTTTTCATACAAGTACATGGTATTGCATTTACATATCAGGAATATGAAATGTTGGGTTTACATATTCTTTAATAGGAAACATTTTGCCAGCTGAGATTAAAACAAATATTAGACACATTGGATGTCATGCCTGTGCATGTTTATCACATACATTTGCAAATATATGGACTCAATTTTACTCAAGTAAAATATAAACAACTATTTATACACAATGGATAGCTTAGGAATCTTTGCAGGTGTAATGGATGAGGAGTGGCATCAGGGCTGCTGATATGGCAGTACAGCCAGCCCTCCTGTGCTGGGCCCAGGCCTCATTAGTTCAAAAGGGGGGCCCAAGCACCTGCCGAGCTGGAGGGCCAGTAGTACTGCCTTATTGCTGATACTTGTAAGTCTTGTGCAGTGCTGCCGGCTTCTACTTTTCTTTACTTCCTCCGGCTGCACTGCAGGGGGATCAGTTCTAGTATCTGCACCCCCTTCCCCCTGCTGTCTGGGACCCCTGTGTGTTCCTTTTCCCCCACAGTGCTGCTGTTTTCACTCCTCTCCTCTCTTGCTGGCAGCTGCTGAGAGCACACGTGTGGCTCACCAACCGGAATGACCACAGTGAGCGATCGGTAAGGATCACTCACTGTGGGGGGTGCGAAAATTTCCTCTGTGCCGCTATTCACTTGAATAGGTCTTGTTCAATGGGGGCAAAATTTCTGCCATGGATGCAAACCATAGCATTCTGGGCATTGCATTTTAGAAAAAATATCATTTTGATAAGGATTAAGAATGGGCCATTTCAGCCTTGGATCCAGCTGTATCCGGTCTTAATAAAGACCGGATACAGTCTTTATTAAGGATCTTTCTTAAGGATCCCGTCAGCAAATGTTTGAAGACTCTTTCAGAAACAATGTTTTCACTGGCAGCTTATATTGCAACTTACCTTGGCCATAATGTTAGTATGTTAAACCTTAGTCTGATCCCCTGTTTTTGGAGCCTTTAGAGCAGTGATGGGGAACCTTGGCACCCAAGATGTTTTGGAACTACATTTCCCATGACACTCATACACTCTGCAGTGTAGTTGAGCATCATGGGAAATGTACTTCCAAAACATCTGGGGTGCCAAGGTTCGCCATCACCGATTTAGAGCATGTGTCAACAGCCCTAAACTACTGTGTGGACAAGCTGATTGATATTAGATGTCTTAATTCCTGTATGAGTCTCTTGTGAGTGGACATGCTAAGGACTCCTTGGCCCTTCAAGGGACAATGGGGTTTATTTACTAAAGTTGAAGAGTGCAAAATCAAGCCTACAGCTTCCAAGTTTTATTGAACAAACTGAAGTTAGAAGCTGATTGGCTACTAGGGTTGCCACCTCATCCCTTTAAACCCAAATATGTATTAATTACACGGGTTCTGTGGCTAATTAAGGTTGTAATTAAACTTACTTAGTGCCTTATCTGCATTAAATTAGCCTCAGAATATGTGTTTGGGTGTAAAGGGATGAGGTGGCAACCCTATTGGTATACATCCCAACAGTCTCGGATTGGGCGGGACTTTCCAGCATTTATACCTCTGTCCCATGGTAAGGGGGTTTTGTCCCACATCATTGCATCAGTTGATGATTATATAGTAACTTCCAACGCAGTTGGAGAGAGTGTGCAGCTGGCAAATTCAACCTGTGATGTTGGGGATGGGCGGGACTGCTACCCAGAGCCTCCCCTTTGTCAAGCAACCAGCCAGCTTATAGTGAAACAGTCTGCATTCATACATTTCTGGCTGGGAAAAGGTGGCAATATCAATTGTCCATTCACATACTGTACCCAGGGGTTTTCAGCTATGTGGGAGCCCTGCACTCACAGCACAGCGTTTGTAGTTAAAAGTGAAAGTAACATCTCCCCCATGGCTCCAATTGCAGCCTCCCTGCTCTGCACTTAGAGCCGGGCGAAGCGAGGTCGTGCCCGAAGTGTGGCGAGTGAAGCGAGCCCGCGAGGGGCCCTGTTATAGGCGCCGTGTACAGCTGACTCACAGCTGTTCAGCTTCGGCTATTTTCGGTGGCTTGTACTGCACAAGCGCTGCGCCTGCAAAGTACAGGGGAGTCCTTATCCGCCGGGGGGAACTTTCTCAGCAGAACACCGGGACAAGTGCTGGTTTGGCCGAGTGCAGCATGTTCAAGATGAGGAAGGGGAGAGCTGCACTGTTATCCTTATCTCCTTCCTGGTGGGGGAGGGGAGTTTGAGAGCCGAAAAAGAGACAAATCTGTGACAGAACCAGCTACAGAAAGGTACTTTTACATTGGTAACTATGTGGAAAATAGTAGAGCTTTGGGATTGGGGAGGGCAGAGGAGAGGGTTGTGAGTGTTTGTATGTTTGTGTGTGTGTCTTTGTATGTGTGTGTTTGTATGTATGTGTCTTTGTTTGTGTGTGTTTCTTTGTATGTGTCCTTGTTTGTGTGTGTGTTTGTCTGTATGTGTCTTTGTATGTGTGTGTGTGTGTTTTATGTTTGTGTGTGTGTTTGTTTGTTTGTATGTATGTGTCTTTGTATGTATGTGTGTTTGTGTCTTTGTGTGTGTGTTTGTATGTATGTTTCTTTGTGTGTGTGTTTATATGTATGTGTCTTTTTATGTGTGTGTTTGTCCTTGTATGTGTGTGTGTGTGTGTTTGTATGTATGTGTGTTTGTCTGTATGTGTGCCTTTGTATGTGTCCGTGTGTATGTGTGTGTCTTTGTATGTGTGTGTATGTTTGTATGTTTGTGTGTGTGTCTTTTTATGTGTGCTTATATGTGTGTGTTTGTATGTATGTGTCTTTGTATGTGTGTTTGTTTGTGTGTTTATCTTTGTATGTGTCCTTGTATGTGTGTGTGTGTTTATATGTATGTGTCTTTGTATGTGTGTGTGTGTGTGTTTGTATGAATGTGTGTGTTTTTTATGTGTGTGTCTTTTTATGTGTGCTTATATGTGTGTGTTTGTATGTATGTGTCTTTGTATGTGTGTGTGTTTGTATGTATGTGTCTTTGTGTGTGTCTTTGTATGTGTCCTCGTATGTGTATGTGTGTTTGTATGTCTGTGTCTTTGTATTTGTGTGTGTGTTTGTATGTGTGTCTTTGTATGTGTCCTTGTATGTGTATGTGTGTTTGTATGTATGTGTCTTTGTGTGTGTGTCTTTGTATGTGTCCTTATGTGTGTGTGTTTGTATGTATTTGTTGTTGTATGTGTGTTTGTGTTTGTATGCATGTGTCCGTATGTGTGTGTGTTTGCATGCATGTGTCTTTGTATGTGTCTTTGTATGTGTGTGTGTGTGTGTTTGTATGTATGTGTCCTTGTATGTGTGTGTGTGTGTTTGTATGAAAGTGTGTGTGTTTTTATGTGTGTGTCTTTTTATGTGTGCTTATATGTGTGTGTTTGTATGTATGTGTCTTTGTATGTGTGTTTGTTTGTGTGTTTATCTTTGTATGTGTCCTTGTATGTGTGTGTGTGTTTATATGTAAGTGTCTTTGTATATGAGTGTGTTTGTATGTATGTGTCTTTGTGTGTGTCTTTGTATGTGCCCTTGTATGTGTGTGTTTGTATGTCTGTGTCTTTGTATTTGTGTGTGTGTTTGTATGTTTGTGTGTGTGTCTTTGTATGTGTCCTTGTATGTGTATGTGTGTTTGTATGTATGTGTCTTTGTTTGTGTGTGTCTTTGTATGTGTCCTTATTTGTGTGTGTTTGTATGTATGTGTCCTTGTATGTGTGTTTGTATATATGTGTCTGTATGTGTGTGTGTTTGCATGCATGTGTCTTTGTATGTGTCCTTGTATGTGTATGTGTGTTTGTATGTATGTGTCTTTGTTTGTGTGTGTGTCTTTGTATGTGTCCTTATGTGTGTGTGTGTTTGTATGTATTTGTTGTTGTATGTGTGTTTGTGTTTGTATGCATGTGTCCGTATGTGTGTGTGTTTGCATGCATGTGTCTTTGTATGTGTCTTTGTATGTGTGTGTGTGTTTGTATGTATGTGTCCTTGTATGTGTGTGTGTGTTTGTATGAAAGTGTGTGTTTTTATTTGTGTGTTTTTTTTTATGTGTGCTTATATGTGTGTGTTTGTATGTATGTGTCTTTGTATGTGTGTTTGTTTGTGTGTTTATCTTTGAATGTGTCCTTGTATGTGTGTGTGTGTTTATATGTAAGTGTCTTTGTATATGTGTGTGTTTGTATGTATGTGTCTTTGTGTGTGTCTTTGTATGTGCCCTCGTATGTGTGTGTTTGTATGTCTGTGTCTTTGTATTTGTGTGTGTGTTTGTATGTTTGTGTGTGTGTCTTTGTATGTGTCCTTGTATGTGTATGTGTGTTTGTATGTATGTGTCTTTGTTTGTGTGTGTCTTGGTATGTGTCCTTATTTGTGTGTGTTTGTATGTATGTGTCCTTGTATGTGTGTTTGTATATATGTGTCTGTATGTGTGTGTGTTTGCATGCATGTGTCTTTGTATGTGTGTTTGTATGTTTGTGTGTGTGTCTTTGTATGTGTGTGTGTGTTTGTATGAATGTGTGTGTTTTTATGTTTGTGTATGTGTCTTAGTTTGTTTGTGTGTCTTTGTATGTAGGTATGTGTGTGCGTTTGTATGTGTTTTTGTTTGAATGTGTGTGTGTGTGTTTATTTGTATGTACAGTATGTGTGTGTGTGTGTTTGTATGTATGTTTGTATGTGTGTGTGTATGTGTGTGTATGTGTAGAGGTTATAGCTGAGGAGAGGTGCAATAGTGATATGTGAGTAGATGAATGTACCCAGCGCTCTCTTGAACCCTGCACCCCTGCATAACTTACTCCAGAACCAACGTTCCTGTACATAACACACTCCAGAACCCTGCTTTATGTACATAACACACTCCAAATCCCTGAACTCTGTGCATAGTGCACTCCAGAAGCCACCTTCCTGTACCATACCAGAACCCTGCACTGTGTACCTAGCACTATCCTGAACCCTGCACCCTGTGCATAACGCACTTCAGGACCCCGCACTCTGTATCTAGCACTCTCATAAACCCCTCTACTCTGTACCTAGCGCTTTCCTGAACCCTGCACCCTGTGCATAACCCACTCCAGAACCCTGCACATATCAGACTCCTGAACTCTGCACTCCGTATAAAGGGCACTCCTGAACCCTGCACTCTGTGCGTAATGCACTCCTGAACTCTGCACTCTGTACATAGAGCGCACTCTGTGCGCAATACACTTCTGAATTCTTCCACACTTTGTGTAACGCACACTTTCATCGTTTAGGCAAAACCGTTTGTAATGGAAGTTTTTATTCTTTTTTTATTTTTTAAATAATTGTGCTGGGGTTTGTATGTGTCCATGAGACTCTTACTTGTGGCGCAGCAATCAAAGCATATTTTATAGGTACAAGGAAACCTGGGTTTTGTTTAACCATGACCATTAAGCTGCTCCCACTGTTAAGAGTTTGGCCACACCAACTTTTGCCATGGCATGCGTAGCGCCCCGCCGGTCGCTTCTTTCCTTAAGTGTCCCTCATTCTGAAGTTCAAAAGTTGGGAGGTATGCCGATTGGCTACCATGCACAGCTGCACCAGATTCTGAATGCACCAGTTTCAGTAAATCTCCCCCAATGTCTCTTTGGAGCTGCTTTAGACACCCTGATCAAGGATGTCACCTCTGGTAGAAGTACTTATCTGCCACAGCAGAGGAAGCCTACACCCTTGAGAGGGAACACTCCCCCACCACCCTTCCCCCTCCGAGGTAGGGTTGCCACTTTTTCTTCAAGCCAAACCCAAACACTTTAGCGGCGCACAGTACATTTTTTTTGTTTTAGTATAATAGGATTGTAACAGACCTGGGACACCTTTGGGCACTCCAAAGAGAATAGTAATGCGGCACACATAGTGCCCCCTCACCCTCCTGTCAAGCCCTGTTCTGAGCCACATTTCTGACAATGTGTCTGGGTTTCAGGTGGAGTGAAACCCGGATACATGATTCAAAACCCGGACAGGTGGCAACCCTACTTCGAGGTCAAGGAGAGTTTCTTTCATTACTCCTAGGCCTCAATTTAAAAAGCTAGACCTAAGTCAAGGCCCCAGTTAAACCCATTTCTGTGTTTTTTTAAGGGTGCATAATTGCATAACCTATTTTTTTCAACGTGTAGGCAGGTGCCTATGGTATACTGATATTTTATTGTGTTTGACATTGTATTGTGATTATGGTACTGTGTTACTTTAAGTATTTTGGCTGATTTTTGCAGGAGTGGGGTCATGTATATCTTCTTCCTTTGCAAATGTGTTATATCCTGTGCCTTGAGGTATATATATGCAGACGACCAACTCCAGAGAGATAGTTCTCTTCTTCTCCGCAACCCCTTCAAAGGGCCCATTCTCCAGGGTATCCATATTTTATTGACTTTTGCTGTTATGGACATTATCAATCTCTGGTATGGACCACACTAGGTCCTCTATGCACCTTCGTTGATGAAACCACCAGGGACAGAATGTTGAGTCAGCAGCACAGCCATTCAACCTCAGCTAAATCGCACAACCAGTTGAATGTCTGCAGTCATATATGTATGTGGAGAATCTTGTATGATGTAGAGGTAATTTCAAGTCTGCCTGTAAAAGGAACTTTGTTTATAGAAGAAGTTGTCTATGTCATTTACTGGGAGAAAAGTCAAAGGACAGGTGTAACCTTACCTTTGGGAGTTAAAGCCATCAAACCTTCCGGGTTAATTTTGTATTAACCACTTAAGGACCAGCCTCGTTTTGGATTTTAGGTGTTTTTTGCTAGAAAATTACTTAGAACCCCCAAACAATATATATGTTTTTTTCTAACACCCTAGAGAATAAAATGGCGGTCATTGCAATACTTTTTTTTGCACCGTATTTGCGCAGCGGTCTTAAAAGCACACTTTTTTTGGAAAAAATTCACTTTTTTTGAATAAAAATATAAGACAACAGTAAAGTTAGCCCCAATTTTTTTTATATTGTGAAATATAATGTTACGCCAAGTAAATTGATACCTCACGCTTCAAAATTGCGCCCGCTCGTGGAATGGCGTCAAACTTTTACCCTCAAAAGTCTCCATAGGCAACGTTTAAAAAAATTCTACAGGTTGCATGTTTTGTGTTACAGAGGAAGTCTAGGGCTAGAATTATTGCTCTCACTCTACCGGTCGCGGCAATACCTCACATGTGTGGTTTGCGGGCGCTAGTGCATATGCGTTCGCTTCTGCGCGCGAGCTCGTCGGGACGGGGGGGGGGGTTAAAAATTTTTATTTTTATTTTTATTATTTATTTTACATTATTTTATTTACTTTTACACTGTTTTTTTTTTTTAAATGTGTCACTTTTATTCCTATTACAGGGAATGTAAACATCCCTTGTAATAGAAAAAAGCGTGACAGGACCTCTTAAATATGAGATCTGGGGTCAAAAAGACCTCAGATCTCATATTTACACTAAAATGCAATTAAAAAAAAAAAAAAAGTCATTTAAAAAAATGACATTGAAAAAAATATGCCTTTAAGAGGTGTGGGCAGAAGTCCAGCAGTGTCATGGAGATGAGTGGGCGCCATCTTAGCCTCACTCGTCTCCAGGCACAGGAGGGAGACGGACGCAATCGCCTCCGCCGCTACCGACAGCTCTGGTAAGCGGCGGAGGGCACCGGATCACGGCGGGAGGGGGAGGCCCCTCTCCCGCCACCGATAAAAGTGATCTTGCGGCGAATGCGCCACAGGGACCACTTTTATCAGAAAGCCGACCACCACACGAAAACGGGGATACCGGGGTTATGGCAGCTAGCTGCTGCCATAACGATATCCGCCGGCAAAGTTTGGACGTACATCGGCGTGCAGCGGTCGGCAAGTGGTTAAACCCATAACCAAAAATGTAATATATTGTAGCTTACCAATCACTAGATGCGGTGGCTACATTTGTTTCCTTTTTTTAGGCTTTTTTCCCCTAATTTCACATGGTGATCTGGCCACTAACACACATTCTGTAGTACAGTACCCCACTCTGGATGAAGGAGCACAGGGGGCACCTTTGGACAGCAGTATTGTCAGTCTGGAGGGAGGGGAGTGTTAGATGTACTAGCAGATTTAGATTCACTGACAAATTAAAGCCAAAGTCCAGCTAATACTTTATAAGCAGTTACAGCAAGCATATAAGCTGAATCCATCCCTCAATGGCAAAGATGAAATAGTGGCGCTATCCCCACTAACTGTGGGAGTGAGACAGGTACTAACGCACACCCTAATGACATAGAGTGGGCTGGAAGTGCACTGAATCACAGAGGCTATATATATGGGATGAGTTTAGAGTGACCAAACAAATAAACATCCACTATAGATATAACATAAGATATACACACATGAAAATATGTATAAACAACCTAATGTGTTGTGACACTGTAATGCCCCGTACACATGATCGGACATTGATCGGACATTCCGACAACAAAACCCATGGATTTTTATCGACGGATGTTGGCTCGAACTTGTCTTGCATACACACGGTCACACAAAGTTATCGGGAAAATCCGATCGTTCTGAACGCGGTGACGTAAAACACGTACATCGGGACTATAAACGGGGCAGTAGCCAATAGCTTTCGTTTCTTAATTTATTCTGAGCATGCGTAGCACTTTGTGCGTCGGATTTGTGTACACACGATCGGAATTTCCGACAACGGATTTTGTTGTCAGAAAATTTTATAGCAAGCTCTCAAACTTTGTGTGTCGGAAATCCAGATGGAAAATGTGTGATGGAGCCTACACACGGTCGGAATTTCCGACAACAAGGTCCTATCACACATTTTCCATCGGAAAATCTGACTGTGTGTACAGGGCATAACACAAGTGAATGGATGAGCAGAAAGAATCTGACAAAAAATATGACTGAAATACAAAATGAGTGAGCTCTAAATAATATTTACACCTCGTGACAGATGTGTGAGGCTGGTATCGTGATACCAGCACTAAAAAGGCCTCCAAAAACTAGGCTGAAGGAATAAATGCTAAAAAAAGTATACATACATACATATATATATATATATATATATATATATATATATATATATATATATATATATATATATATAAACTGGAAAAATATATATAGATGAATAAATAAAAAAAGTGAAATACAGTGCACATATAATGTGAAAAAATAAGGAGAAAGTTCCAAAAGTGAGGGTGTCTCCAATCCGCTATGCTGTGATCCTAATATCCACCACACCTCCGTGACGTGATTCCACTCCCTTCTGAAATTCAAACTCACCAGCTGTTAAGGCCTCCCACTCTCGTGTTTGGCCGAAAAAAGCCTCAACCCACTCTCATGGGGGTTAACATGCGACCATTGATATCCACTGCTGTGTAAACCGAACACTCTCATTAAACCTCATTTGCCATCTCTTTATCCAATCAAACAGTGCATTCAGGTCTGTTTGTAATTAAGTGACATCCTGTAAAGACTTTATTGAACAACAGAGTTTGGTGTCATTGCAACAAAATACCCGGAATTAGTGGGTCCTACTCTAGTAATAGAATGGAAGATCCTTTGTCTCAACCATGGGAGCTGAACTCCTCTATGTGGGAGAACTGAAGGGGATTTCTCTAAGACATTTATTTTTAGTGAGCCTGTTTGCTTATTGTGATGTCTAGTCCCTCCGTAAGGTAATTTTATTACCTATTGATCCTGCCAGCAGATCCATTTTTTTCCAGTTCCTGTAACAAGCTGACAACGTTATTTGTTGTATCAGTAAAATCACACAACAGTGCTGTCACTGTGTAGAAAGGATAGTCCTAGACAGATACGTGGTTTTAAATAGACTTTAAGTCAGAGAGAAACAAATTGAAACTCAGCTCCAGCTAACATTTTAAGCAATTGCAGCAACACTTTTTTAATCTTTTACCGAAAAAAATAAAAAATAGGCATAGGAAAAAAAGTTAATTGTTGTAAACATTCATACAAGCACTGTCAAGCATTGACAGGGTTTGTAACAACCCGTTTTTACTGCACAGCTTGGCTTGTTTAAGGAAGTGGAAAAAATATTAGTTGTACTGACAATATCATCAGGTAATAAAACTATTGACAGATTTTTTGATATAAGTATTTTTAAATAATTTAGATGTGCCCTTCCCATTTTTACATGCCTTCTCTTCCAAATTGTTATTAGATTTATTACATACAGGGATTTGTAAATCAGCCACTAGAGGGAACAATCACTCATTCTGAAGTAACTTTGACACCCTTCTTAAAGCTCAACTCCAGGCAGCAAAAAAAAAAAATAGCCCCCCTGCAAGGATTAATTGCTTGTTAAGGTTAAAATAAAGCAAACCAAACGATATTGCGGTACCCTCATGTATAATTTACCAGACAGGACATTTATCAACAATTTTTCTTTTTAACAATATTCATTGTCTGTGTCGTCGTCAATCTTTATTTGTCCCTTTTATTTCTTAGCTTCTATTTATCAATGCTCTCCAGCTTTCCTCTTTCAAGTTCAAAAGCATAATGGAAGTAAATAAAACATATTTTATGGAAAGGATAAATACTGCAAAAAAGCATTTAAAATCATTGATTTTCCTTTGCTTTTACCTGATTTTTGTTTAAGTTGGTGACAGAGTCTCTACGTTTTTCCTTGTCAAAAGAAGTTTATTGAGTATACAATGTTATAAAGATACATAAAGATACATAAAGTAAGTTTACAAGGATCTATAAAGTAAGCTCATTGTTCTACAGTAGGGTTTATATAGGTAAATATCATGAAATTTCAAATATTAAACATTGGGTTCACGTAAACCTAAATTAAAGATATATATCATTTCCTTAGTTACTTTTGTAGGTATTTAAATGATTTATACCTACTATACATATTGTTTACAAGTAGAGTGTATATAGGTCAAATAAATTCTGATAATGAGCTTTAATCATAAGGTGGAGAAAAGGAAAGAGAAAGAAGAAAAAGGGTTGAAAGGTAGAGGTATGGTCCACAAGGTTGTCCCGCTCGTCAGTTTATTATTCTTTTTAGTTCTCTTTGAAGCCTTAGAATGGGTGTCTCTGTAAGTCATTTAATCTGTTACCATGGCAACAGGACAGAGTCATTGAAATTTGACAGGAACTGTTGTTTTATCCAAGGATGCCAGAGTTTTTCAAATTTTGGAATTTGATTTTGATCGATGGCTACCATCTTAGTATGGGACATTGTATTATTCATTCTGTGAATTGTTTCTGCTAGTACCAATGTAGGAGATTTCCATGCCTTGGCCACTGTTTGTTTTGCAGCCGTTATTAGTTGGATCATAAGTTTGAATTGAGAGAGTGTTAACCATTCCGGTTTTAGATTAAGTAAAGTTAAATATGGATCTGGTTGTATTATTTTTTTAAATATTTTAGATGCAATCACGAAGACTTCCTTCCAGAAGGTTTGGATTACTGGGCACGTCCACCATATGTGTAAATATGTGCCTATTTCTGGGCATCCTCGAAAACAAAGAGCTGAGGTATTAGGTGAATATTTTGCCACTCTAGCGGGTACAAGGTACCAGCGAGTTAGGACTTTATAATTTGTCTCCAGTGCCAAGATGTTGGGTGAAGATGACTTAGATGTGAGCCATATATTAGACCAGTCCGTGTCTTCTAAAGTTCGTCCCAGGTCCTCCTCCCACCTCTGAACGTAAGAGGGTCTATTAAGATTTGCTACTCCATATAATTGATTATAAAGTGATGAAATTGTACCTTTAGCAAATGGATCTTTTGTACAGATTGATTCAAAAATGGATAATTGGGATAATGGTGTATCCCCCTTTAGGAATGGTGTATAGAAATTTTTGATTTGGAGATATCTAAATATCTCAGAGTTTGGTAGATCATATTTTTCTCTAAGCGATGGGAATGAAAGGAATGATTTAGATGCTATGAAGTCATTTAGTGTCTGAATGCCTGATGTTGTCCAAGCTTTAAAAGAATTTGGGTAGATCCATGCCGGATAAAAGGCCGGATTTCTGATAAAAGAAAGGAGAGGATTGTGTGGAGATTGTAACTGATATTTGGTTTTTAGTTTATCCCAGAGAGATAAGAAGTGTTTAGTTATGGGATTATGAATTTTAAAGCGGTCTGTAGGATCAAGCCATAATAAATTTGATATTAATAGAGGGTCATTTTCTGAAGCCTCTATAAATACCCATAATGGGATTTCCTGTTTTGCATGGTATTTGGACAGACTGGCCAAATGTGCTGCTCTGTAGTAGTTAGTAAAATTAGGGTATCCCAGGCCTCCTTTATTTTTGGGAAGATGTAGTGTGTGTATAGGTATACGTGGTTTAGAAGATCCCCATATAAAAGAAGTTGCTCTTTTTTGTACTATTCTCAAAAAATAGGAAGGAATTGGAATAGGGAGGACTCTGAATAGATAAAGCAATTTGGGTAGAATAGTCATTTTGATTGCATTAATCTTCCCTATCCAGGATAAAGGAAGTTGCGACCATTGTTTTATTAGATTTGTGATCTGTCTTAATACAGGAGGATAATTGGTTGAGAATAAGTCAGAATGAGATGCTGTTAAATGAATTCCAAGATATGGGATTGATTTTTCTGCCCATGTGAATGGGAGTGCAGCCCTAGCCGGGATCAATTCCATGTTTGTGAGTGAAATATTAAGCACTAGGCATTTCTTAGGATTAATCATAAGGCCGGATAGGGCTGCAAATCCATCAAGAGCTGGTATTAAGTTAGGACCAGAGACCTGTGGTGATGATAGAAAAAGTAATATATCGTCTGCAAATATACATAATTTGTGTGTAATACCTCCTACTTCAATGCCAGTTATAGTTTGGTTTGTTCTGATGTATTGGGCCATGGGTTCGAGTATTAGGGCAAATAATAAGGGAGATAATGGGCAACCCTGTCGGGTACCTCTTTCGATATTAAAGGCTTCAGATTTGTATCCAGCATATTTTATATAGGCTTTGGGTTTATTATATAATGCTTTGATCCATGTTAAAAAGTGGGGTCCAAAACCCCACTTTTGTAATGAATATTGCATATATTGCCAGGATACTGTGTCAAATGCCCTCTTAATATCGAGAGATAGAAAACATAAAGGGACTTTCCGTTTTTTAGCAATATGTGCCAATAACACTGCCCTGCGTATATTATCGCCTGCCTGTCTATTTGGCATGAAGCCTACTTGATCTCTATGTATTAATTTTCCTATAATGCTATTGAGGCGTTTTGCTATTATTTTTGCTAATAATTTAATATCGAGGTTTAACAGAGAGATAGGCCGATAATTCACACAGGAAGTATCATCAGAAAGGGGTTTTGGGATCATACAAACAATTGCCATTAGTATTTCTTGCCGAAAAGAATGTCCATCTAGAAGTTTGTTAAAAGTTTCAGTGAGAATGGGAGAGAGTATTTCTGAGAATGTTTTATAGTATAAAGCCGAGTAGCCGTCTGGGCCTGGTCTTTTGTTAAGTTTTAGGTCTTTTATGGCGTTAGCAACTTCATCTATAGTTATAGGCTCATCCAAACTGCTTTTTTGATTCTGAGATAACTCAGGTAAGGTTATTTTTGAGAAGAAGGATTCAGCTTCTGTAGGATTAAATTCATTGTTTGTCTTGTATAAAGTTGCGAGATGTGAGTGAAATTTATGGACTATTTTAACTGGATTACAAGTGTAAACATTTTTTGATAATTTCAAACGTATTGGTTTGAAAGATTTGTTAGTTGAATTTAATGCCCGAGCCAAATATGTACCTGGTTTGTTTGTATTCATGTAGAAATTGTGTTTGGAGCGTTTGAGGGATTTATCAACTGACTCAGTGAGAAATAGATCGTATTCCAATCTAGATTTTTCCAGATGAGATTTTGTACTCTGAGATGGATTATCTTGAAATGATATGTAGGCTGCATTAAAATTGAGTTCTAGTTTTTTTGCTAGATTTTTGCGTTCCCGTTTAAATAGTGCCATTTGTCTTTGTATTGTACCACGCAAGACAGGCTTATGAGCTTCCCACAGTGTTATTGGGGAGATGTCTGTTGTATTATTAATTGATATGTATTCCTTTAAAGCTTGTTTAATGGCCATCTGATGTAGTGGGTGTTTGAGCATTATGTCCGGTAAGTACCACGTTGGGTCATGCGCTTTTGGTATGGCTGAGGCTATAGTAGTGTATACTGCATTATGGTCAGACCACGGAATCGGAATTATATCTGATGCAATAATTTCTGGTATCATTCCTATTGTTAGAAAAATATGATCTATTCTGGTGAAGGTTTGATGAGGGTGCGAGAAATAAGTGAATTTCTTTTTCATTGGGTTACTTTCTCTCCATGAATCTACCAAATTGTATTTGGAAAGAAGTTGAGAAAAAGGTAATCTAGAGGTTATTTTGGATGGTGTAAAAGGTGATTTATCTAGAAATGGGAGGAGGACCTGGTTCGAATCCCCACACATTATCACTGTTCCTATTTTGTGTGTATTAATCACTTGTAATATATGTGAGAGGAATGGTGTAGGTTGTTTGTTAGGAGCGTAGTAGGAAATCACAGTGATTGCTGTATCCATTATATAACCCATGAGTATCAGGTATCTACCTTCTGGGTCTTTAATTTCTGATGATAAGGTGAATGGTGTGGATCGGTGAAATGCAATTAGAGTTCCCCTTTGCTTGGTACAGGCAGAAGCCGTGTAAATTTGTTGATAAAAAGGAGAAATATATTTTGGAGTAGAATCTTTGGTGAAGTGTGTTTCTTGGAGGCATACTATGTGAGCCTTCTTGTTATGGAAAGTACGGAAGGCTTTGGTCCTTTTTTGAGGGACATTTATTCCCTGAACATTCAGGGAAAGTATATTCAGTGGTGCCATGGCAATAGATCAAATAGTTTTGACTTACTTTTTGTTATGCAGAGCTGACTGCGCAGATCAACCTGTGTGGACTGAAGAGATGAATAGATAGAAAAGAAACCAGTGAATTCTGGAGTAAAGAGTAAACAAAAAACATATGAGATTAGATGATACATTGTATAAATTATTTTTTGCAAGTAATCACAATTTACCCGTGAAAGAGAATAAATATCTCTCTCAGGGGAATAAGTGCCTTCGTCACACTCCCACATAATATGGTTGGGAGAATGAGGAGGGCTAATGGGGGTACACGGATCTTCCGCTTACAGGAGAGAAGTGCTATGTCAAAAGACATCAAAATGATGTTTCATTAATTGGAGTGCAGAATATAGTTTTTGTTGAAATTATTTATTCCAGGGTGGTTGTATATGGTTAGTCTTGCCCTAGGCTAAATAATTCAGTTAGAAAGGTACTGTTAATAACTTTGGTATTGATGAAGATAGTTTGAATTATTTTGGGATTTTAACCCTTTTAGAGTAAACAATTACATATTTTATTCATATGTAACTGTTTAGATATGTTAACTCATAAAATTGAGGTTGTATTGCTTCAGATTAGAATAAACAAAAACATAATTCTAGGAACTAGTTAGGTAATAATATATTTGTTTTAAGAAAAGAAAGAAAAAGCTTCCATTACTTCTGGATTATTGAACATATTTGTCCTAAAAAGTAATAAATCTATTGTTATTACCTGATAATATATAACTGAACAAGAATTTCCTTATTTCACTTATATATTCTAAGGCTATATGAATCAGAAGTAATAAGAAATATAACTGGAATGTAACATGATCCCACACAGTGTGTGACTATCAGAATGCAGTTACATTCAGTTATAAATATAGGTTTTTTATAGAGAACCATCTCTTAGTATAATAAATGAAGAGATATCAGGAATTAGGATGTCAGTCCATTGAATCTTCTTGGTCCATGGATGATGTGGCATAACGGCCTCTTTTGTGAGAATGATGATTCCCATTTTGTTCTGAAATTTTCTGGGTGCTGCCTGAAGGTGAAGATGACGCTATTCTTCTGCGTGTGGGAGTGTTGCTGTCAGATTTAATTTTAAAAGGGTTTGTTGTAGTTCATCTGCTGATCTGCTTCTGTAAATTGTACCTTGGTAGTTAAATCTGACTGAAAAGGGGAAGCCCCATTGATACATAATGTTGTGGCGTTTCAGTTCCATTAGTTGGGGTTTCATGGATCGTCTTTTAGTAATAGTAAGTTGGGATAGGTCAGCAAAAATTTGATAATTGTGTCCTTGAAAATTAAGTTCCTTTTTTTCTCTTGCAGCAATTAGTATTTGTTCTTTCGTTCTGTAATAATGAAATTTTGTGATTATATCACGTGGGGGTCCATCTTTCTTTTTGGCTGTGAGGGCTCTGTGTACTCTGTCCAGTTCTAAACGTTCCATAGGGATATCTGGCTTTAGTTCTTGTAATAGAGCAGTAATAGTAGATTGCAGGTCTGTCACAGTTTCAGGTATTCCCCTTATGCGCAAGTTTGAACGTCTGGCTCTATTTTCGTAATCTTCGAGCTTAGTTTGAAGTATTAAATTCTCTTTTTTTAATTGTTCCAATTCTGTTATATTTTCTTGGGTTGTAATTTCAATTTCATCCATTTTTATTTCTAAGGCTGCGGTGCGGTTTCCCAGCTCTCTTATTTCTTTGGTTAGGCTTTTTGTTATTTGGTCTGAGGTTTGTTTTAAAGTCTTATGAAGCATCTTTTCAAATTGTAATAATATTACTGGGGATACTGAGGAGGCTTGTGGAGAAGTTTGTGAGAGGATTTGTTCTGTATCTGACTCAAATGGAGAGTCTTGCTGTGACATTTTCTGTCTGTGAGAGCGCCCTGATGCTGTATCTTGTGAGGTGACTGGAGCTGCTTCAGCTGCAGTGAGTGCCTGTGAGCTCTTTGTGAGGTGATTTTTATTTCTGCCACGGTTTCCTCCCAGTACCATATTTCCTGCCCAAACTTTCACAGTTTGTTCCCTGGGGCAAAAAGGTTCAAATGGATACCTTTTGAGCCTGCAGGCTCCGCTTTGTCCTTCTCTTCTCTCCTCAGCGGTGTGGAGCTCTAACAATGCATGTCTGCTCTGCTAGGCTCCGCCTCCTGCCCTCCGTCTCTACGTTTTTCTAAAGCTAAACTGTGGGAAGAAACTATTTATGTACATTTGCACAGTAAAAATACATTACCTGTAATGAAGTGTGCCCTCTCTCCGACTGCTGCAGCTTTTGGTAAACCTCTTATTTTTATTCAGCCCATGATCTCCTGTCATTACCAATTGTCCAGCTCTGAGACTCTAAGCAGTTGCGGCTGTGGTACAGATATCACAGGAGGTTGGTCGCTCAGCACCTCCTCCTTTCAGAAAAAGCCTTTTATTCTTTTCACAGAATGCAAGATGTTCTGTGAATGGAGGAGGGAGATGGTGACATTCATCCACACCTCCTCCATTCAAAGAATGCTTTGTATTCTATCTTATTTGTACTGTGCAAATGTACAAATATCATTTTTGGCCATACTTCACCTTTAAAGTGATTGTAAAGCTTCAACTTAAAAAAAAAAATAACAAACAGGTTTATACTTACCTGCTCTGTGCAATGGAATTGCACATAGTGGACCCAAACCTCCTTCTCTCCTAATTTATTTGTTAGAGGCATATATAAAATCATATGTATATACAGGAAGATGTAGGGCAGAGTCCACAGATTCTCAGTATGTAGGGCAGCGCCCAGAGGTCCGTAGTATGTAGGGCAGTGTCCAGAGATCCGTAGTATGTAGAGCAGTGTCCAGAGGTCCGTAGTATGTAGAGCAGTGTCCAGAGATCCGTAGTATGTAGGGCAGTGTCCAGAGGTCCGTAGTATGTAGAGCAGTGTCCAGAGGTCCGTAGTATGTAGGGCAGTGTCCAGAGGTCCGTAGTATGTAGGGCAGTGTCCAGAGATCCGTAGTATGTAGGGCAGTGTCCAGAGATCCGTAGTATGTAGAGCAGTGTCCAGAGATCTGTAGTATGTAGAGCAGTGTCCAGAGATCCGTAGTATGTAAGGCAGTGTCCAGAGATCCGTAGTATGTAGAGCAGTGTCCAGAGGTCCGTAGTATGTAGAGCAGTGTCCAGATATCCGTAGTATGTAGAGCAGTGTCCAGAGATCCGTAGTATGTAGGGCAGTGTCCAGAGATCCGTAGTATGTAGAGCAGTGTCCAGAGATCCGTAGTATGTAGAGCAGTGTCCAGAGATCCGTAGTATGTAAGGCAGTGTCCAGAGTTCTGTATTATGTAGGGCAGTGTCCAGAGATCCGTAGTATGTAAGGCAGTGTCCAGAGTTCTGTATTATATAGGGTGGCTTCCAGAGGTTCGTAGTATGTAGGGCAGTGTCCAGAGATCCGTAGTATGTAAAGCTGTGTCTAGAGATCCATAATATGTAAGGCAGTGTCCAGAGGTCTGTATTATGTAGGGCAGTGTCCAGAGATCCGTAGTATGTAAGGCAGTGTCCATAGGTCTGTATTATATAGGGTGGCTTCCAGAGGTCCGTAGTATGTACGGCAGTGTCCAGAGGTCCGTAGTATGTAGGGCAATGTCCAGAGGTCCGTAGTATGTAAGGTAGTGTCCAGAGATCCATAGTATATAAGGCAGTGTCCAGAGGTCTGTATTATGAAGGGCAGTGTCCAGAGATATGTAGTATGTAAGGCAGTGTCCAGAGGTCTGTATTATATAGGGTAGCTTCCAGAGGTCCGTAGTATGTAGGGTAGCTTCCAAAGGTTCACAGTATGTAGACAGCATCCAGAGGTCCATAGTATGTAGGGCAGTGTCCAGAGGTCCGTAGTATCTAGGGCAGTGTCCAGAGGTCCATAGGATGTAGGGCACAGTCCAGAGGTCCATAGTATGTAAGGCAGAGTCCAGAGGTCTGTATTATGTACTGTAGCTTCCAGAGGTCCGTAGTATGTAGAGCAGCTTCCAGAGGTCCATAGTTTGTAGGGCACCTTCCAGAGGTTCGTAGTATGTAAGGCAGTGTCCAGAGGTCCATAGTATGTTGGTTTCAGCAGGGCAGAGGACTGGGTGTCATCAGGGCAGAGGACTGGGTGTCAGCAGGGCAGAGGACTGGTGCCCCATATTTGCAAGCACCAACAGCACTGACTGTCCATGATTGGCCTTGATTTCCAGGGGACAGCCCAAGACAAGGTCCTGTCAGGACAGCTGTTTAAAATGTGTGACTGCTCCAGCAAAATCAGGACAGTTGGCAACTATTGAGTGCCCCCATAGAAAGCCACTTTCTATGGGGGCACTCATGCAGGCTCGCTCCTGAGCCTTGCTGTCTGTATCTCTGGACACAGACAATGGGACTCGGCCCTGCCCCCACTGTCTTGTCGCAGCACTGAGATCAAATGAGGGCTAAGGTAAGTAAAAGGGGGGGGTGAGGGGGATACTGATGCCTAAAAATTGTTTACCTTAATGCAAGGAATGCCTTAGGATAAAACATGTTTAGGCTTTAGAACCACTTTAAGTTTAAAGTGAATGTTGGTATATAATCTGAATCTGTACTTACTTTAAGTTGACAACCATGTATTAAAAAAGCTAAAATATGATCAGCTGATTGAAGCCAACATAGCTTTGCCTTATTCTAAGCACAGTGTACATTCAATTTGCAAAATGAACATTTAAACGCCTTTATGCTTCTTGATGATGGGTTGCTGATAGGTTTGTAGCACCCTGGTATTAGACAGGGTTGCTAACAAATTTAGTTATGCTAGGTGGTCCTTAACCTGGCTAATTGGTAGTTGTATCCACTAATTTTTCGCCCTAAGCCTGAACTTGGTGCATTTCTCTCTTCTGTCAATAGGTGGCACTGCTGCCTCTGGCATTTGAATGACAAGACCACAGTGAGTTCAGGTTGTGAATAGATATAATTTTCAGCCAATCATATTTGTGGCTAAGCATGCTGGGAGAGGCTATTTAAGGGGAATGAGTCAGGTGATCAGTGTTCTTTTAGCCCCAGGCTGAGGCCTGGGGACTGTATGTGAAGCAGCAGCTGAAGGTTACGCCTAAGCCTGAGGCCTAGCCACGTGTGTAGAGGCTCAGCCCGAGGGGAGCCTGATCGTTGCAGAGGCAAGAGAGAACCAGAGGTCAGAGATAAAGGGGACACCATTGCCAGTAAGGTACAACAACTCTTGTTATGAGAGGCCAGGTTTGTGAAGTCTGAAGAAGTACCAGAGCAGCCTTTTTCACTAGCCGGGGACCGTGAACAAGTTGGGAAAGCTTCAGTGTTCAATTCAGGGACCCAGCGGGTGAGTGTGGGTGACACTTGAAGAGGATTTAACGTGTTAGCTGAAAGCCAAGCCAGGGACCCAGCAGGTAGCGTGGGTGATGCTTGGAGTGTACAGCGGTTTAGCTGTGGAAGAGCTCAGTGGATCCAATGGGTGGCTGGGATCTGAAGGTCTGGTGAGAAGACCGGAAGCTACAGCGGGAGGCTGTGAGATGGAGACCAGGTCCTACACAACGGGGATACCAAGTTTGGTATGTGTATAGATCTGTGTTGAAGTCAACCTACAACTTCAGGTGCCATAGGAGACAGCAGTTCTACAAATACAGTGCTGCAACCAGCTTAAAAGCCATCAACCTGTATAGCTGTCTGCCTGTTTTGTCTCGGAGTCTGCCAATTGCTATTGCATCTACCTAAGGATGTCCAGGCCCTAAACATCTCTCCCCCAGTTCTTGTTAAAAGACAATAAATCTCTTTTGTTCGCATTTAAAAAGTGACCGGCGCCCAATCATTCTATCTTGCATTACACCTACTATGCCTAGTAACCCACTCTACAAAGAAGGATGTCAGCTCTCCCTGACTCTGGTGGTCACCATTAGGCCTCTAGGGATCTGGGGCCCTTGCTACAGGTTGCTTTTCAGATTGCAGATAAAAGCTGGTTTACATGCATTCAGCAGGCAATACTGTTAACAGCCTCCTGTACACCCTTTTTTCTCAGTTCTCAGGGTTTTTTTTCCAATGAGGATTTTACATTGAACTACCATGCCACAATTGTCATAGTTGCATTTGCACGTGGTTACGGCATGTTCCTTTTGGCTACAATGGGTGAGTTTGACAGGCAGTGCCATCTGTTACACTCAACGTGGAAACTTAAAATTGAGAAAAAAAAGCATTGCAGCCACAGCAATGTAAAGTCACCGCTCCAGGCAACATGTAAATCTGGAGGTAGGTGGTCAACGGGCAGTAAGAATGCAGCTCAACCACCTATTTTATCGACACTCGCCCACCAGTGCAAACTAAGCCTTAGTAAAACACTGTTTAGACTTCTATTGTGAGGAAGAGCATTGAGATGCAACTTTAGCACCGCAAAGCAATAGATATTTAAATCACATACTATACCCTAAAAGAAGATTTTTTAAAACATTTACACCAGGTATTTATGAGATTATTTCTGTCAAATAGACAAAAATACTCTTAAAAAAAAAATTGCAGTCCCAACTCCCGACCGATTATCGGAGCGGCTGATTATTGGGGGCCGATATTCACATTTTTCAAATAATAGGTGTCGGTCAGAAACGTACCGATGTTATCGATATTGGTCAGACCTCCTCCCCCTGTCCCCGTGCGGCGCTCTCTGCAGTCTCTGCCAGTTTCTGTCAGCGAGGTGACATCATCTCTCACTGCCGGCCTCGCATCACCGCTGTTCCGCCCCTACAGCAGGGCCGCGAAGGCTGCTCACGACAGAGCTGCAGCCGCGGGGCGAGCAGAGAGATAGTTACGTCATCTCTCACCTCCCCGCCCGCTCGCATATGGAAGTTTACCCACTGGAACATCGCTAGCGAGAGGCTGACAGAAGTAGTGGAAGTAGTGACACGCTGCATCTGGGTGGCAAGTAACATGCTGCATCTGGGAGCAGGTGATGTACAGAAGATCGGCACCTGATATCGGCTATCAACCTGAAAGACGGTCGACAAATCGGTATCGGCCCTGAAAAAAAAATATCGGTTGACCCCTATTGTCTAGACCTTTAGTAAAATCCGTTTGAGCTTTTTAGTAGATTATGATCACACCAGGTATATGCTAAACATGTATATGAAATCTTGAATGAAATAAGTATAATAAAGACATATAATACACAATAAAGAGAAGGAAGTCCTGTCATATCTCCTAGAAAAGACAAGTGGCCTCAAGGTGATTGTCCTCCTTGGCTGCCCACGCCTGAAATATACAGCTAACACTGGAGATTTGTTTTCTCTCTGTTCACACGCTAACATTTATTAATGCTATTAGACTTCTGTCACAATGCGTGTTTGCTTGAGTGTTGTATGGGTTTACTGTGCTTTTCTAGGTCGGATGAACACTGGAGCAGTGAACAATTACAAGGTCATTTCAGTATTTGTTGGATTCTTATTCTTTCTTATGAGATCTTAGTTTTTTTTGTTTTTTTTATAAAGCTTAATAATGAACACACATCAAGCCCCTTTTTTTAGACCTAGTGATGTCTTCATTGGGTCTCAGGGCTTCTCTATGCAATGCATGCAGATCATAGCTGGTGCGGGGGGGGGGGAGGGCAGTACTTACCTCCGTGAAAACATCATAGCCCTATCGAGAGCACTCAGTCCTGATGCAAGCTGTGTAGATATCAAAATGCCTTCATGGGCAGTTGTCTGGGGAGTGGGCATTTCTTCACAGGTTGCTTTTGCATGCAGATTGACTTAGCCAATACCCACATATGATGCTGAACTTCCAGGGCTGAAAGAAGATATCCAATGAATGAAAGGGGAGGGCAAAGGCACAGTAAATTTGATGAGGAAAAAGATAGATATTGCTTAATGTCCTGCAGCCAGGAAATTAGGTAGGCTCTGTTTGACTTGCTGCAGCTTCTAATGCACACTGTAAACTCTCAGTGTGCAGTGAAATCAGAATTATTGCAGAGTTCAGGGGTGTGCTGCATATAGAGTGCAGAGTTCAGGGGTGCGTTACACACAGAGTGCAGAGTTCAGGGGTGCGTTACACACAGAGTGCAGAGTTCAGGGGTGCGTTACACACAGAGTGCAGAGTTCAGGGTTGTGCTGCATATAGAGTGCAGAGTTCAGGGGTGCGTTACACACAGAGTGCAGAGTTCAGGGGTGTGCTGCATATAGAGTGCAGAGTTCAGGGGTGCGCTACACACAGAGTGCAGAGTTCAGCCTTCTTTCACAAAGGATTGTCACCTGTCCGGGATTCACCCAGACAGTCCATGTTTTAAATCGTGTGCCAGGGTTTCAGACTGCCTGTTACCCAGACACATTATTCAGCAAGGACTCAGCTGCCTGCCATTGTAAGCTGAGAGTCTCTGTGACACTCTCTCACGCTGCCCAGAGCCATCACTGACAGTTTCCCCCCTTCTCCCCCTGTACAGACAGGAGAGGAGAGAGAGCTCAATGTGCTCCTTCTCCTCCGGAACCTCTCCTTCTGTGTCTGCCCGCCCACACTCAAATCCCTGGCATTGCTATGCCTCAGAAAGGGGATGAGTGGGCAGGAAAATTGCCCAGCAGCAGGCAACTACATCCTGGATGAAAGATGCCGATGGCTGAGCCTCCATCCTAAGTGAGTGAGCTCATCATCAATCTATCCCCTGTCTGTGGCTGAAGTCTGCCCCTTCCTCTCTTCTCTTGCTTGCCTCAGAGCGAGTATACTAATGTAAGGGGTGCTTTGATGCAAAGGGTGCTCTGAGGAGGGGACTTTGGTAAGCAGAGTCCATAGCCTTACATCAGAGGCCCCCTTAAATCGGTGTTCCCAGAGCACCTCTTACATCAGAGTTCCTCTTTACACCAGAGTCTGCAACATTCCCCCTTACAACAGAATTCCCCCTTACATTAGAAACCCCCCCCCCCCCCCAAATCAGGGTTCCTCAGGGGTAAGGGGTTCTCAGACTCTGATGTAAGGGGGGCATTGGTGAGCAGAGACCCCCTTACATCAGAGTTCCCCTGTACATTAGAGTCCACAGAGCTCCCCCTTACAATGTAAGTGGAAATTCTGAGAACTTAGATGTAAGGTGTAACTCTGCAGACTCAGATGTAAGGGGGGCTCTGGGAACCCTGATTAAAGGGGAATGCTGGGAATTATGATGTAAGTGGGGACTCTCGTTCCCAAAGACCCCCTTATATCAGAGTTCCGCTTTACACTAGAGTCTGCAGTGTAACATCGGAGTCCCCCTCTTACATCAGATTTCTTGGCGTGTCTCCCAAAATCAGAGTTGCCAGAGTTGACCCTTACATCAGAGTCCCCAGGGTTCTCCCTTACATCAGAATCCCCAGAGTTCTCCCTTACATTAAATTCTGCAGAGTCCCCCTTACAGTTTACAGGAACTCTGTGGATTTAGATGTAAAAGAGAAGCTCTGTGGATTCAGATGTAAAGAGGGAACAAAGGTGGATTCAGTTTTAAAAGGAACTGGGAGGATTAAAATATAAAGGGGAACTCTGCAGATTAAGATGTAAAGGGGGAACTCTGCGGATTCAGATGTAGAGGGGAACTTTGTGGATTTAGATGTAAAGGGGAATGCTGCGGATTCAGATGTAAAGGGGGAACTTTGCGGATTCAGATCTAAAGGGGAACTCTGCAGATTCTGCTGTAATAGGGACTTCTGCCTGTTCAGATGTAAGGGGAGACTCTACTGATTAACTCCATATGATTAGAAATGTTATTTATTCGCAAAATATATGAATAGTGTAAACTACAAAAAAAAATTTGCAGTGTGCCACTAACCCTACTTCCACAGCTGCTTACATCTGCACCCCCCATCATCATCTCACTTTCACCCCTCTTCAGCTCTGACCTCTGCATGCAGCCCCCCACTGTCCCCATCCCCCCCCCCCTCCCCTTAAAAGCTACACCATATTCTACATGTCTTACTTTTGATGATTTATTAAGCTGAAGCACGCAGCCGGTTCTAGTACCTCCCTGCACATAGTAGGTGGCTCCGCCTCTCTCACTTGCAGGGAGGTCAATCAGTAGGAGTGTTGGCATCTGCACTGCACCCCAGGCACCTTCATCTCCCCTGTCCCCATCCTGCACTTAGTGGGAGCCACTCAGGAGATCAGATCTATGGGAGCCATTGGGAGACAAGCTTTAAAATTCTTTTACATTACTTCAGTTGCGACCTGGTTTACAGCCCTAGGCAAATGATGTTATATATCCCAGGAGTCTTCGTGTCTGCATGCCTGAGCTAAGGGCAGATGAATTCCAGGAAGTAAATGCTACATGAATCATCTGCCCTTACTCAAGATAGCCACAGCCAGATTTGCTTGAGAAATATATGTTACCCTGGCTCAACCACAAAACTTCATGTGGTCGGGCCAGTGTTCTGGCTGAGGTGTCTCCACACTCAGTCAACAGGATTAATAGTTAATTCCAGCCAGCTACTTGTTATCATCCAATAAAATGTAAATCTTTTTTTGCTACTTGGTAAAAAAACAAATGTGACAGCCTAAAGTGCTTCAGCTGTAACAGCCTTCCTCATAGCACCAAATTGCACAGGTGCTATGAGGAAGGCTGTTACAGCCGAAATGCGTCAGTTTGTTACATTTGTGTTTCATCATGCAGCAAATAAAGATTTAAATTTTTTTGGATGATACCGAGTAGTCAGCTGGGATTTCCCAACAAAATAAAGCATGGAGACATGGAAGGATGGGGGAGTTTGCTTTGAATATTAAAAATTAATTAATTGTATTTTTGGTTTGTGGTGCTCAGATGTAGTTCCACTTTAAGTTGGCCATATACTAGTATATTTTCTAACAAATATTCCTACAAAAATTCTTAGTACATTCGATGACTTGACAGATCTAATTCGAAAGTACTTTAAAATTCAATTTGCTTTTAACCACTTCAATACAGGGCATTTTCACCCCGTTCCTGCCCAGGCCAATTTTCAACATTCAGCGCTGTAACATTTTGAATGACAATTGCACGGTCATGCAACACTGTACCCAAATTAAATTTTTATCATTTTTTTCCCCACTAATAGAGCTTTCTTTTGGTGGTATTTGATCACCTCTGTGGTTTTTATTTTTTGCGCTATAAACAAAAAAAGAGCAACAAGTTTGAAAAAAACACAATATTTTTTACTGCGTGCTATAATAAATATCCCAAATTTAAAAAAAAAATAACACGTTTTTTCCTTGGTTTAGGCCAATATGTATTCTTCTACATATTTTTGGTAAAAAAGAAATCACAATAAGCGTATATTGATTGATTTGCGCAAAAGTTATAGCACCCACAAAATGGTTATTGATTTATGGCATTTTTATTATTATTTTTGTTTACTAGTAATGGCAGCAATCTGTGATTTTTATCATGACTGTGACATTGCGGTGGACACATCGGACACTTTTGACAATATCTTGGGACCATTGACATTTATACAGCGATCAGTGCTATAAAAATGCACTGAATACTGTATAAATGGCAGGGAAGGAGTTAACACTAGAGGGCGATCAAGGAGTTACATGTGTTACCTAGGGAGTGATTCTAACTGTGGGGGGATGGGACTGACTAGGGGAGGAGACCGATCAGTGTTCCTATATAAAAGGAACACACGATCTGTCTCCTCTCCCCTGACAGGACTTGGATCTGTGTGTTTACACACTGTCACGTACCTGAGCGGAGACTGAAATGACGAGGTTGGCCACTCTTGTATCTCCAGCTCAGGCCCCACTGGAAGTGAGGGCCTGACAGGAGTAACACAAGTGCTTGCAGATGTAGGTCAGGGAACTTGCAGCAGGAGATGCGATTCCAAGGCAGCAGGAGAATCATCGGATCTGGAACTGGAGCTGTGCATAGCAGTTTAGCTGAGGTTAAGGAAGCACTCCACTTGCGCTGTAGGGCCGGGGTATGTGGCTGGTCAGAGCTCTCAGCTCAATCGAGCAGGGTGGTAAGTCAGGATCAGAGGCAGGTACATGGGCATCGGATAGCCAGGGTCATCAACAGGCGGGCAGTGAGGTACCAAATCAGGAGTAGAGCCAAAGTCAGGAACAAGCCGGGTCAGAAACTAGCGACAAGACAGAAGCGGAATCCGATATCAGGTCAGGAGTAAGCTGGGTCACCAATCAAGGCAACATACTGGAAGTACACAGGATACAGGACAGCTGAAGACCAGTCAGCATAGAGCACAGGCAGAAGCATCCCTAAATAGCCCATCTGGCGCCAAGAAACATTGTGCGCACGCCCAATCGTGTATGCGTCTTCATGCGCACATGCGCATTCCTGTTGGCCGTTCTGTGAACATTCATTCTGACATTCACATTTCTATTAGCCAAACGTCTTCTCACATGCATATTTCTATTAGCCAAACGTCTTCTTACATGCACATTTCTATTAGCCAAACGGCTGGTTGGTATTCTCTGACACACACACACAGATCCACGTTCTTGCTCTGTCACGAGCGATTGTGGGCGCCCAGTGGACATCGCGGCCGCCGGGCAGGTGCATCGGCTCCTCCGTGACACAATGGCGCGCGAGTGCCCCCTATACCACCGGGAGGCCAAGGACGTCATATAAAGCCCACCCAGAATGGGCGGGATGGGAAGTAGTTAACATTCCATATTTTCCTAAGCAAAAACCACAGAAATGGTAATGTAGCACCAATATTTAAAAAAGGGCCAAGATACATCCCTGGGAATTACAGACCAGTTAGCCTAACATCAATTGTATGCAAGCTCTTGGAGGGGATGATAAGGGACTATATACAAGATTTTAGTAATGAAAACGGTATCATTAGCAGTAATCAGCATGGATTCATGAAGAATTGTTCTTGCCAAACCATTCTATTAACCTTCTATGAGGAGGTGAGTTGCCATCTAGATAAAGGAAGGCCTGTAGACGTGGTGTATCTGGATTTTGCAAAAGCATTTGATACAGTTCCCCATAAACATTTACTGTACAAAATAAGGTCCGTTGGCATGGACCATAGGGTGAGTACATGGATTGAAAACTGGCTACAAAGGCGAGTTCAGAGGGTGGTGATAAATGGGGAGTACTCAGAATTGTTCAGGGTGGAAAGTGGGGTCCCCCAGGGTTCTGTACTCGGACCAATCTTATTTAATTTATTCATACACGACCTGAAGGATGAGATAAACAGTTCAATCTCTGTATTTGCAGACGATACTAAGCTAAGCAGGGCAATAACTTCTCCGCAGGATGTGGAAACCTTGCAAGAAGATCTGAACAAATGAATGGGGTGGGCAACTACATGGCAAATGAGGTTTAATGTAGAAAAATGTAAAATAATGCATTTGGGTGGCAAAAATCCGAATACAATCTACTCACTGGGGGGAGAACCTCTGGGGGAATCTAGGATGGAAAAGGACCTGGGGGTTCTAGTAGATGACAGGCTCAAGCTGCAAGCAAAGCAAACAGAATATTGGCATGCATTAAAAAGGGGATTAACTCCAGAGAAAAAGCGATAATTCACTCGCTCTACAAGACTCTGGTCCGGCCACACCTGGATTATGCTGTCCAGTTCTGGGCACCAGTCCTCAATAAAGATGTGCTGGAACTGGAGAGAGTCCAGAGAAGGGCAACAAAACTAATAAAGGAACTGGGGGACCTTAGTTATGAGGAAAGATTACGAGCACTGAACTTATTCTCTCTGGAGAAGAGACGCTTGAGAGGGGCTATGATTTCAATGTACAAATACCGTACTGGTGAACACACAATAGGGATAAAACTTTTCAGCGAAAGGGAATTTAATAAGACACGTGGCCATTCACTAAAATGAGAAGAAAAGCAGTATAACCTTAAACTGCGTAGAGGATTCTTTACTGTAAGAGTGGTAAGGTTGTGGAATTTTCTTCCACAGGTGGTGGTTTCAGTGGGGAGCATTGATAATTTCAAAAAACTATTATATAAGCACCTAAACGACCACAACATCCAGGGATATACAATGTAATACTGACATAAAATCACACACATAAGTTGGACTTAATGGACTTGTGTCTTTTTTCAACCTCACCTACTATGTAACTATGGAACTATGTAACTTTCCTAACTAACAATTAGAAAATCTCAAACCAAATTCTACTGGTATATGGCCAGCTTTAGCTTCTTCCACCCATAGGCACAAGCCTACTGTGCCTTAGGGTAAGTCCTGCCTTGACTTGATTATTAAAGTATGTGTAAAGTGGAATTAAACTGCTATTTTTTTTAATGCCCCCCAAGAGACGATCATCTTGCCATAATGTGTTAAAATGCACAGCATCTTAGTCTTATGGTAGACTTACCTGTCATATAAAGCCCTTCAGTGCACTGTCAGTGCTCCAGCTGGTCCCAGAAACAACTAGGGTCCCTTCTGGTATAAAAACCCTACCTATCAGCGTTTTTTCAATGAAAATTTCATTTCATTTTATTAAAAAACTCTAATTTGGTCCATTGTTGTCCCTTAACTGCTTCCTGCCCAGGCCATTGTAAATTAACGCCCAAGTGGGAGCCCTATTGTTCTGGGGGACGTCATTAGGCGTCCTTCCCAGAACGCCTGCGCCCCGTGGGCTGCGCTCTGGCACGATCACTGTACCGGCACGCTGCAGGTACCATGTGATTTCTGTGGCCAATCACAGCAGATCACATGACAGTTGTACACAATCAAAGGCTTTCATTCGTGCCTTTCATTATGTACTATTTTGATGAGCTCTATGATTAGTCACAGTGATAACTTCGTACAGACAGGGCCAATCACAGCCCATCTGTACCATATGATTAGCTAATCACAATAGTAAACACTGATTGAATTGTTTTCATTTAGAAAAAATGGTTACTTATAACTCTAAAATTCACACTCATAAGCAATAATAATGCTCTAGTCATTGTATGTAAAAACAAACCGTAAAAAAAAAATGTTATTCGAAAGAGAAAAATATCTTAAAAAATTGAAAAAAATTGTTTTTTTTTTCTTTTTTTTTTTACATACTGTTACCAGTCAGTGTCCCTGATCACCGCCACACCCATTATCTGATGACGCTGTACTGCACTAGTGACAGTATGAAAAAGAAAAAAAGTGAAAAGTTTTTTATTTTACATTTCTTCATTTTCCAAAAAATTGTGACAAAAAAATGACAACTTAAAAAAAAACACCATGCCTCTTACTAAATACTTTGGACTGTCTACTTTCTAAAAAGGGATCATTTGGGGGATATTTGTACTGTTCTGGCATTTTCAGACCTCAAGAAATGAGATGGGCCATCAGTACATCAGGATTGATGAATTTTCAGCTATATACCATAATTTGTGAACTCTAGAACTTTCCTACAGACTAAATAATATACACAGATTTGGATTATTTTCAACAAAGAAATGTAGCAGAATAAATTTTGGCCTAAATTTATGAACAAAGATTATTTATTTGCAAAATTGAATAACAGAAACCAAGCAAAACATGCTTTTTTCCCTTTATGTAGCAAAAAATAAAAAATAAAAAAATACCACCAAAAGAAAGCTCTATTTGTGTGAAAAAAAAAATTACAAAAATATCATATCGGTACAGCGTTACATTATTATTAATATTATTATTATTAAACAGGATTTATATAGCGCCAACAGTTTACGCGCGCTTTGCAACATGAGGGCAGACAGTACACTTACAATAGAAATCAATACAGGAGGAATCAGAGGGCATGACCGCAGAATTTTCATTCAAAGTGTGACAGCGCTGAAAGCTCAAAATTGGCCTGGGCAGGAAGGGGGTAAAAATGTCCCCGGTATTAAAGTGGTTAAATAGATCATTGAAAGTTATATTATATTTGTTTGATATGTTCAAAAAATACCTGGCCAGCACAGTCCCAATGCACCTGGTGTGAACGGGGCCCTAAAGTGGATCTAATAATGTTAAAATAAAGCAAACAACATTATACAACCCTCATGTATAATTTACTAGACAATACATTTGTCAACAATTTCCTTTTACCAATATTCATGGTCCATGTCTTCTTCGTCAATCTTTATTTGTATTTCTCAGCTTCTATTTATCAATGCTCTCCAGCTTTCCTCTTTTATGTTTGCCCTTCTGTCCCCCGATACCAGTGGGTTTCTGTCCTTCTTATTCCCCCCCCCTTCCCCATTTAAATGGCTTTCGCTATGCAGTCACAGAGGGGACGGAATTCAATTTGGTAACTTTTGCAATTCCAGCACTTAGTGAAACTGCTTTCTCAGTTACTTAGGGAAGAGGGGACGAGCAGCAGAGGAAAGCAGTTGTGCTGCCTTAGGCAAGCAGGAGGGAGGTGTGAGTGGCACTGGGTGGGGGATCAGTGGCTGACAACCGAAATGAGAAGAACCGAGGTCACAGGCCATCAGGAGGCCCTCGCAACAGTGCAGAAAATGTGGTTCGTAGCGTGTACTGCCAAGCATATAACATATTACAAAGCAAGCAGCTGCATGGGGAAATTAACTGGTAATAACATAAATAAAGGATTCCATAGCAGCTGCACTCAACCGCTCTCATGTCAGATACTTCTAGGCTAATTTTAGGCATGCAGAAATCTAGAGTACTAAGAAGAAAAAAAGGTACTAATTGGCAATACTTTTTTCCTTTAATTCTTTAATTAAAAAAAAATAAAGTTTAAATGTAGGCAGGTGGATGGGCTGGCACGAAGGTATCGCTTTATCAAGTCACCTGTGTTTTGAGAAGTGATGCAGCGATCCTACATTTAGAGCTGACACTAGGGGAAGCCCAGCAATACGACTAGTTTGTCCCTATGCCATGGGCTCCAGGTGCCATCTTTGGAAATCCTGTGTCTGGTTTTATACAAAGCATAGAGCTTGAACAAACTGGAAACTTAAAGAGGAGCTTCAGACTCCTTTTGTTTTGGCTCCGCCCCCCATGTAAACATCCCTTGTAATAGAAATAAGGATGACGGGTCCTTTTTATGGAGAGATCTGGGGTCAAAAAGGCCACAAATCTCTTCTTTACTTTTAAAAGCAAAAGATCCAAAAAATTGTTTTTGATCTTTCACTTTAAAAAAATTCTTCCAGTCCGGACTGGAAATGACGTCATGATGTTGCTCCAGTCCTCCAAGGCTACACTTTTTTGTGGCTGCTGACTTTTAATAAACACAAAAACGGCTGAAACTCCTCTTTAATTTGTAATAGATGGTGCAGTGTTCCCAATGCATTTGCATGTATGGAAATAAAAGCTATTACAAGGCTTTTGAGGTTTACTCACTTTTTTAAACACACTGCTATTATTTTGAACACACCTGTAGGTCCTAATTGCTGTGTGTCTCACTGTTGAGAAGACCCACACTCTAAATTTCTTATGGGGAACTTGGTTGTAAAGAGAGATGTCTAGATGAAATCCATAGCGTAATCATTGGGAACTGAACAAGTGAACAGAAGATATATTTCAGTGGGGACATATTTTTCTGTGACAGCCGCCTAGGTGGGATTTCTCTTACCTTTGAGGGATTTCCTGTCCTGTAAAGGGAAATTGCAGCCAGAGACAGCAATGAAAGGCTGACAGCGGTTCTAAACCTTCTCTACCCTACTAAATTTGTGTATTAATATCATTTTTTTAATGGAGCAGAAGGAAGGAGGCTATTGCATTTGCAGGGGGACGTCTGGCTGTCAAAAGCCACCCTACTTCTCTACAGTACCCCAAAATGAGGTTGTGTTTAGAGTTGCCACCTGTACAGGATTCACCCGGACAGTCCGGGTTTTGAATCTCGTGTTCGGGTTTCAGGTGGACACATTATTCAGACTGGGCTGTGGCTCCCTAAGTAGCCAAGGTAGTCACACACAAATCTGTTGCTTCCCGGCAGCTGCGGACGGCTGTCTGGGGGCAGGCCTGGTATCCCTGGGGGGGCAGGGCGATGATGTAAGCAAGAGCAATATGGCCACACCCACTGTTCGCTGGCGCACGCTTTGCGCACCACATTACTACTCTCCTTGGGTCACCCAAAAGTCTCCCAGGCCGCTAAAGTGTCTGGGTTTGGCTTGAAGGAAATGTGTCAACCCTAGTTGTGTTCCCAGAGAACAAATTATGGAACACAACAGGTAAGCAAGCACTGTATGCTATTACATGTTTAGATATATAGGAAGTAAATTCATATTTATTATGAAATTAAATATTTTTTAACACAGATTGTAGTTTTGGTAACAGCTTTTGACAACTATTACAAGTTCCAATTATAGCTTTGATAATGGCTTCTCCATAATTGGACAATTCTCTGGGACTGAAAAGGTCAATCCATAAGAGTAGCTGCATCTCCTTTAGCTGATCAACATTCAGTGTGTATCTAGCTCTACACTATCCAGCGTTGACAGGCCTTGTTTAGAGACTTCTCTTATTGTCCTCTCTGCAGAACATCGCTTCTCCCTGCAGAGGGGCCAGCCTCTTATTAATGCTATGCAGAGCATGGCCACAGTGTTTTGCGCTGGCTTCTAATGAAGTCCTGTGGGGACTGAGCATTCTGATAGAGAGAATGGGGGCAGCACATGGACAGATATGGGACAGGCCGCGGGATGGGATGGGGAAGGAACTTTGGAGGTGACTTTCAATAACTATTCATGGGACGCCACATCTAGAAAAGAGCCCAAGATATATGACATATACTGAAACAATGGGGCTGATTAATCACTAAAGCAAAGAAATGTATAATAGGTTGGTTCATTGTTTTATTTCAATAAAAAAGAATTAAAATAACTGGGCTTGTTCATTGGTGAATGATCATCAAAATTGATCCTTATACCAGATCTGATAAAAATCATTAAAATCTGATAGACTGTTATACATTACTGTGCTTCTTACATCATCATAGGTATTTGTCCAAATCAGTTTTCCTATGCAGATTAAACCTAACATTGGATGCTTATATCTTTGTAAACTCTTTTTTAGCATAAGGCTCCATGCACACTGGAGCTGATAAACTGCAGTTTATTAGAGTTTGGGTGTTTTTTTTAAAAGCCCATAAACTCCACTCTATGTTATCCTATGTGTCCATGCACACACGGACGTTTTTTAGCTTTAATGAGCAGTGGAGTTTATGGGCTTTTTTCTGAAAGCCAGAAATTTGCGTTCAAAAAACGCCAAACGCCAATAAACGCTCATAAACACGCTTTAATTAGCGTTCGGCGTTCTATTTTTTCAATGCATTGTGGGAGTTTGGAATGCATTGTGGGATTTTTGGAGTGTCCTCTGTATTTTTATTAAAAACGCCCATAAACGCTAACGCTAAAAAACGCTCATAAATGCTCATAAACGCTAGTACAAAACGCTGTTGAAAGCATGTTTTTCAACCAGAGTTTTCTGCCAGCAATCTGGCATCCAGAAAAAGCTTTTTTAAGCTTCAGTGTGCATGGAGCCTAATAGCCAATAAATAGATGTATAGCTTACATACGTGACCAGGAGGTGCACTGTGCATCATTAGCACAATGCAATCTCTCCAAGGTGCTGATCTCCATAACGCATGAGGAATGCTTTTTTTTCCCCAGTGAGACTTGTTGAAAATGAACTTCATGCAGAAATAAAAGACAAAAATGAGTGCAGCGCTGTATCAATTAATACATCATTAAATGTATTTTTTTTAAATGTACCTGAAATTGACTTGGTATCGCCCATTATAATCCCCTGTAAAGCAGAGTTAAGACTGGAAGAGGGATAAGTCAATTTAGCTGCAGTGCTTTTATACTGGCAAGGAGCATGCTGATGGGAGGAAAGAGCAGAGTGACATTCCTCCATTGTTTAAACACAGTCCTGGAGTGGGGAGAAGAACTGTAAGTAATGCCTAAAGGGGAATTTCACCTTGGCATAACTTTAGTCCCACCCTCCTTCAGTGCCACCATCATAGGTGTGCACAGCCTATTGCATTAGGGTGTGCACCCCAGAGCTCTAACACACGTGTGTGTGTATATTGTCAGTAGAGCAGTGGATGGTGTAAGTCAGTAGATCAGTGGACTTCGTCAGTAAGGGCAGAGGACGTGTCAGTTGTTTTTTTTATTTTTATTATTTTATTATTTTTTACAATTTTATTTATTTTCTAACATTTTTTTTTCTTTGAATTTTTTAGGAGCCCCATTGGGGGGAGCTTTGGCGAAATATCAGAGGTCTAAAGAGACCCCTGATGTATCACTTTTGAGACAGAGAAAGGGATTGAGGACAGAGACTCCTCAGTCCCTTTCTCTGCAGTCTCAGCTGCACTGGACAGTGAATGAATGGGGAGTGCTCTATACTGAACAGATTCATGTTCTTTACAAACCAAAGCAAAATAAACACAGCAGCCGTGAGAGAAGAGGATGGAAGCAGAAGTGCTTCAGGGGGTGGGCACAATGGAGGCCGGGCAGTAGGGGGAATTGGCGCCGCACGTGGTGATTAGGGTGTGCCTAGGCACACCTGGCACACCCTGTGCGCACGCCAATGGCCGCCATCTTTAATTTCCCTGAGCTTTCACGGATGTGCTGCAGGTGCACATGCTTGAAACAGCCCCATTCACACATATGGTAAAGCCCTCCTTATGGCAGCCTCAGAGCATCCATTCAAAGGTTTTCCCATAGGAATGAAAGGGCCATGGTGCACATAGGCAGCATAAAACTCCAAGCAGAGTTACATAGCTCCCAGCTGTCCCTGATTTGGAGCAATGTCCCTCTGTCCCTCTTTCCTCCTCATTTGTCCCTCACTTTGGTCTGATCTATATAGTTGTATATAAAATGTACTTTTTATCTTTCAAAAGGTGTTTCCCAGTACTAAACCTTTCATCCAATTTCTAAACTGCTGCATTTGTACGTTTTAAGAGCCAATATAAAGGAATAGTAATGGTAAAAAAAAATCCTCATGGATTTAATTAACCTTTTTTCTGGTTAATTTCCCTTTAAGGGGGTGTGGCAGGGGGCGTGTCCTCTGCCTACATATGTTTGTTAGTAGTTGTCCTTCATTCCCATCTCAAAATGTTGGGAGGTATGGAGTTGCCCAGTGAAGATTGATGGTTTGGGGCTGAGGTAAGTATTTCACTAGTGGAGCAACACTCAGAGAACTAGGGGGAACTTATTACAGAAAAACTGTACCTTACAGTAGATGTAAACTTAATAACTAACATCTCATATAGCTCCAGCTTTGCTATCACTTGAAATTTTCCAGCAGATCAATGGGGATTTCCTGTCCCGTTCCCAAAACAAAATCGAGTTGGGCTGAGGGCTGCTCAGTCATTCACAGTAAACCTTGTATTTTTATGAACGAATACAAGGCTTGCTCTGATTGGCAGATGATGTCGCAATGTCCACTTCAGCCAATCAGAGGAAGCCTTGTATGCAGTCAAAAAAATACAGTACACTGTGCTGCATACTGTATGTAGCTGATGCTACATAAAGTTTATACAGTACTGACAGCAGCCACATTTCTTGGTAAAGGAAACAGCTGGTTTGGTCCAGCTTGGCCCAAACAAAATATTAAGACTCCTTTCACACTGGGGCGTTTTTCAGGCGTTTTAGCGCTAAAAATAGTGCTTGTAAAGCGCCTGAAAAGCACCTCTCAAGCCACTCCAGTGTGAAAGCCCGAGTGCTTTTACACTGGGGCGGGGTGCTTGCAGGATGGGAAAAAAAGTCCTGCAAGCAGCATCTTTGGGGCGATGCACATGGGTTTCCATAGAAGGCTTCAAGTGGTCATTTCAGCATTCATTATACTCAAAGAGGCTGCATGAGATCAGCATCAATACTGTCAGCACTGTCAATCACAGCCAATGAGCCAATGAGGAAAGAGGGGGGTGGGGCAGGGCCGAGCCGTGGCTCTATGTGCCTTATGAAAGCAAAAAGGAGGAGGATCGGCGCTGCTCTGTGCAAAACCACTGCACAGAGCAGGTAAGGATGACATGTTTGTTATTATATGAGCATTTATTGTCACTTTAATATCATTCAGTTAGAGTTTACATCTGCTTAAAAACTTATTTAATAACCCTAAGCTTGAAATTAAAGCGGAACTTCATTCTCTCAACCATCATTAACTATTTTAATCCTTATGCTGCTAGCATTAGTAAATAGATAGGAAAGTACATAGGCAAAGTTTTTTTTTTTTTTTAGATAGAGTGGAGAAGGATTGGAAGACCTGTCAGGTTTTTATTATTGTCTGTGCGCCCGTTCACCCTCTCTATTTGTCCTGTTTGTCATTATGGTTTAAGGAAAAGTAATGAAATCCCAAAGTTTGGGTTCTCCCCAGAACAGAGGGGAAATCTTCCAATGGGGACACTAGTTCTGGTGACAACCAAGGATTCTTTCACTTTGGAGGGAATTCCTCTCACTTCCTGTTTTGGCTATAGGACAGGAAGTGAAGGGAAATCTCCCCAGTGGGGCACAATGGCAAAAACAACCTTGACAGGAGTTATAACACTCCCTTACTCTATCCAAAATAAAAAAAATAAAAACTTTGCCTTTAGTTCTACTTTAAAGCCTAATTCCTAAAAAAAACATTCCCCTCTGGGTGATCTATGTACATTGCAAGGATTATAACAACCTTTGTTGCAGATTCCTACCTTTTGTTATTCTGAAGAAATCCAAGTGTGCTTGTCTGTGCCTCTGTTCTGAGTAGATCCAATGGGAGTATAATTATCTATCAGCTGTGCACCTGCAGGGCACTAATGAGGAAATCTGCTGCTCCTGCATCCCTTTGGACGGGTTCCTATTGGAACTATCTCACCAAAAATGACATTTTTGTTGCAGGGGATGCCTGAAATCTGACTTGTATCTAAGAGCCCTTTCACAATGAAAGCGCCCGGGCGTCGGTGGTAAAGCGCCGCTCTACCATCATTTTAGCAGTGCTATTCGGTCACTAGAGGGGCGGTTTTAACCTGGGCGAAAAAGGGTTAAAACTGCCCGCAAAACGCCGCTGCATCAGCGCTTTGCAGGCGGTACGGCGGCGCTGCCCATTGATTTCAATGGGCAGGGGCGCTATAGTAGCTGTGTATTCACCGCTCCTACAGCTCTGCAAAGAAGCTGCTTGCAGGACTTTTTGTGATGCCCTGCCAGCGCAGCGCCCCAGTGTGAAAGCACTCGGGCTTTCACACTGGGTTTGCAGCTGAGGCTTTTTTCAGGCACTTTACAGGCGCTAAAGCGCCTGAAAAACGCCTCCAGTGTGAAAGGGGTCTTAGTGCAGACTTCTGGGAAAATCAGTGAACCAATCACACAAGCAGTACATGATGTTTCTGGGGAGTGGACAGTACACATTCTGTGTACAGAACAACTCCATGTAGCCATATTGCATTGCATTTATAGAAAATTACAGCGGCTGCAGATTGAAAAGGAAAGGTCATTTTTAATAACATTCAATTACAATATGACTTGTATCGCAATTGTACACACTATATTATTTTTTCTTTATTTGCTATTTTTTTCCCCATGAAAGTGGAATTACCCTTTAAGCTTTTTTTTTTTTTTAAATGTGAAAATAATTATACCTAAGAAAGTTGTTCTATCATGTTAAAAATAATTGTAATGTTTTCCTGAAAAATCTTAGGGACCAAAGGGCAATGTACAAAAGTGTACAAAAATGTCCAAAAGTCTAGTGCAGAAAGTATGTATCTCGTTGCGAGTTGTTGGTACAGCTTATGATGACGATGTCCCTGCGTGGCCCCAAAGAACGGACCGCTGATTCGTAGTTAGGAGCCAAGCTTTCTAAAACTCCTGCTGCTGTCTACCACAGTCTGTGTGTTTCACCTCCTACCATTCACAGCATGTGTCCCAACTCACAGAGACAGAATAAGCACTGCACCTACCATACAAACATATACTAGAACAGCATCACCTTCATTCAAAAAGAATTTACAAAGCGCTATGGTGTTCTTAACAGATTTTGCAACCTGGCGGAATACCATGGTGGATTTTCCAGCTGTGTGGACCTGCTGTGTCTATCATGTTTCCCTATAACAACCAGAGAACTGGGTTACTGACAGCTGGTGACACCAGAGGATGGTCTTTTGTGACATGATGGCAATCTGTAATAGACTGTATTAATATGTTGCCATTCTATTACAGTCTGTTGGTAAACTGTGACAGTCATTTGCATAATGTCAGCATTCTGTGCAATCTAAGAGGTTTTTGAAGGTGCCTTGTAACATCCCACAGTGTCTGCAGGCTTCATGCGGTCATGCTGTGTTAGGACAAGGTCATCTGGTGCCCAGGGCGAAGATGGCAAAACTGCGCCTCTCCCACCATCCCTGGGGTTGGAGAAGTGGGCAAGGCTAATAACGGTGTAAGCAGCATCGAGCTGGAATACATTTAATGGTTGTGACATACGCTAAAGTAGTACCAAAATAAATCTTGTGAAACTCCGTGCTCAATTAAATTTAATCAAACCTTCAATAAATAAAAGTGGTCAGGAAAGTGCACTCACCTATACCTGAGTACAAGGTAATAAATCTGCCACTACAACCAAGGACTTGGTAGCCTTAGAAATGAATGATCCTGTATTCCTGCATGTCAGGCTATAGTGTGCTAATACAGTTACCTGAAGTACCTGCAGTGACAGTACTAGTGCAACCAATCAATACATAAGCTTTTGACTATTTTTTCTTCAAAATCTGTTTTTATTGAGCTATACAGTGAACAATAAATGGGTGTCATACAGAGAGCTCTTAGTGTAATCCAGCATACATAAATCACATCAGGGAATTCAACCACATATCTCCTATTACAGCATTTTTAGGAAGAAATTAGATGCCAAGTAGCAGTCCTTTTTCTCATATGGGTGAAAGACATATACAGTGCATCCAGAAGGTATTCACAGTGCTTCACTTTTTCCACATTTTATGTTACAGCCTTCCTCCAAAATGTATTAAATGCATTATTTTCCTCAAAATTCTAAAAACAATACCCCATAATGACAACATAAAAGAAGTTTGTTTAAAATCTTTGCAAATTTATTAAATGAAAATCCCATGTACATAAGTGTTCACAGCCTTTGCTCAATACAGGCATACCCGCTTTTAAGTACACAATGGGGTTTATTTATTAAAGCTGGAAAGTGCAAAATCAGGCTCCCTTCTGCATAGAAACCAATGAGCTTCTAACCCCAGCTTGTTCAATTAAGCTTTGGTAATAAAACCTGGAAGCTCATTGGCCTGTACTTTGTTGAAGCACCTTTGGCATCAATTACAGCCTCAAGTCTTTTTGAGTATGATGCTACAAGCTTGGCACCCCTATTTTTGGACAGTTTCTCTCATTCTTCTTTGCAGGACCTCTCAAGCTCCATCAGGTTGAATAGGGAGCGTTGGTGCACTGCCATTTTCAGATCTCTCCAGAGATGTTTAACTGGGTACACATCTGAGGTCCAGAACGCTCTGGAGCAGGTTTTCATCAAGGATGTCTCTGTACGTTGCTGCATTCATCTTTCCGTCGATCCTGACTAGTCTCCCAGTTCTTGCCACTGAAAAACATCCCCACAGCATGATGCTGCCAGCACCAGGCTTCACTATAGGTATTGGCCAGGTGATGAGCCGTGCCTGGTTTCCTCCAGACATGAGGCTCGCCATTCAGGCCAAACAGTTCAATCCTTGTTTTATCAGACCAGAACATTTTGTTTTTCATGGTCTGAGAGTCCTTTAGGTGCCTTTTGGCAAACTTCAGGCAGGCTGTCATGTGCCTATTACTGGGGAGTGTCTTTCGTCTGGCCACACTACCATACAAGCCTGATTGGTGGAGTGCTGCAGAGATGGTTGTTCTCCTGGAAGGTTCTCCTCTCTCCACAGAGAAAAGCTCTGTGAGAGTGGCCATCGGGTTCTTGGTCACCTCCCTGACTAAGGCCCTTCTCCCCCGATCGCTCAGTTTGGCCGGGGCGGCCCACTCTAGGAATAGTCCTGATGGTTACAAACTTTTTTCATTTCCAGATGATGGAAGCCACTGCGCTCATTGGGACCTTCAACGCTACAGGAAATGTTTCTGTACCCTTCCCCAGATCTGTGCCTCCATACAATTCTGTCTCGGAGGTCTACAGACAATTCCTTGGACTTCATGGCTTGGTTTGTGCTCTAACATGCACTATTAACTGTGGGGCCTTATATAGACAGGTGTGTGCCTTTCCAAATCATGTCCAGACAAATGAATTTACCACAGGTGGACTCCAATCAAGTTGTAGAAACATCTCGAGGATGATCAGTGGAAACAGGATGCACCTGAGCTCAATTTTCAGTGTCAAGGCAAAGGCTGTGAATAGCTTGAGCTTGAGAGGTCCTGCAAAGAAGAATTGGAGAAATTGCCCAAAAACAGGTGTGCCAAGCTTGCAGCATTATACTCAAAAAGACTTGAGGCTGTAATTGATGCCAAAGGTGCTTCAACAAAGCAAAGGCTGTAAATACTTATGTACATGGGATTTTTTTGTTTTTTATTTTTATGAAACTTGCAAAGTTTTTAAACAAACTTCTTTCACGTTGTCATTATGGGGTATTGTTTGCAGAGTTTTAAGGAAAGTAATGAATGTAAACCGTTTTGAAATAAGGCTGTAACATAACAAAATGTGGAAAAAGTGAAGCTCTGTGAATACTTTCCGGATGCACTGTAGTTACCCTTACATAGACAAAGGTTTTGAAGAGAGGAAAAGCAGAGAAAGAAAAACATAGAAGAACCCTCTTACAGTCATCACGCATCCCGGAACTAATGCCAAATAGCAAATTGTGCATACTATTTAGTCAGCAATATGCTACTCATGATCTACCCACAATTTTCTTAAAGACCACAGCTGTATTCAAATGAATCCAAATAAAGCAAGACTATTTGAATTGTTCATAATGGTCCTGCACTTGATGAACCCATTCCTCAGCCTCCATAGGATCTTGAACTCTAGTGAGCCATTTCTTCATTGTTAGAGCTTTGCATTGTTTCCACAATAATAGAATCACTCTTTTTGCACAAGATAAGGTTACATAGTTGCATAGTTAGTGTGGTTGAAAAAGACCATCCAGTTCAACCAATAGATGAACATTTTTTTTAAAGAATCCTATATACACAATCCACAGTTGATCTAGAGGAGGGCAAAGAAAAAAAAACAATGAAGCATGATCCAATTTTTCTACAGCAGGGGAAAACATTCCTTCCTGATCCCCCAAGAGGCAATAGGATATTCCCTGGTCAACTTTACCTATAAATATTAGTACCCAGTTATATTATGTGTGTCTAGAAAAGAATCCAGGCCTTTCTTAAAACAATCTTCTGAGCTGGTCTCTTGAGGGAGTTTATTCCTCATTTTCACAGCTCTTACTGTGAAGAAGCCATTTCCATATTCCAACAATGCAATAACTGAATGCACTTTTCTCCCTCAGCAAGAATGAATAATACAGAACATGGTCATATATAATACAAGGCTCAAGCACTATATACATTTGTGCTCATTTTTGAGAATATTGTACATAGGCCAGCTTAACCACTTGCCGACCGCCTCACGACGATATACATCGGCAGAAGGGCTCGTACAGGCAGAATCATGTACCTGTACGTTCCCCTTTACCCTCCCTGGCGGTTTTCCCGAGTGTGGCTCGGGGTTAAAATTCAGGACCATTAGCGGTAACCCTGAGCCACACTCGGGATTACATCGCAGGATCCTGGTGCCTCCTTACTTACCTTGTCCCCGGGATCCTGCGATGTCCCCCGCAGTGTCCGAGGGCTCCGTCCTCCTCCGAAGCCTCTCTGTGCCAGGCTCCGTTCCCTGCGAGCGGCGCGACGCACGGGGGCGGAGCCTGGCGGCAAATTTAAAACAAGTGTAAAATCATAACACATACAGTACTGTAATCTTACAGATTACAGTACTGTATGAAATTATTTCACATCCCCTTTGTCCCCAGTGCTTTGTCCAATGTCCTGCATGCAGTTTTATATTGCATATACTGTTCTTTCTGCCTGGAAACTGGAGATTGTCCATAGCAACCAAAAAGTGTCCCTTTACGTCAAAAATGGCTTTAGACCAGCTAGAAAACAGCGATAGTAAATTAGAACACTTGCAGAATTGAGCGATAGTGAATCGTGTGGAAATTAATTTTATTACTATTTATTTTTATTTTTTTTAATTATTTTTTTTTTTTTATTATATTATAATTTATGTTTTTGTGTTTCAAACTTTATCATACCCGGGATATCTACTAGACTCTTGTTTGGACAGATTTAAGTGTGTTATTGTTAACCTCCCTGGCGGTATTCCTGAGTCTGGCTCGGGGTGGATTTTACATACCAAAAGCGGTATCCCCGAGCCAGACTCGGGCTTGCATCGCAGGATCCAGGAAGAGATTACTTACCTTGTCCCCTGGTTCCTGCGATGTCTCCCCGCTGTGATCGGCGAGCCGCTGTGTCTCGCTCGATTCACAGTGCCGAGCTCCGTTCCCTGCGAGCGTTGCGACGCACGGGGACGGAGTTCGGCGGTAAATTCAAAAGTGAAACACATAGTATAGATACAGCATACTGTAATCTTACAGATTACAGTACTGTATCAAATAACTACACATCCCCTTTGTCCCTAGTGGTCTGCCCAGTGTCCTGCATGCAGTTTTATATATATAAAACTGTTCTTTCTGCCAGGAAACTGGAGATTGTCCATAGCAACCAAAACTGTCTCTTTACATCAAAAGTGGTTTTAGACCAGCTAGAAAAAAGCGATAATAAATTATAATCACTCGCAGAATTGAGTGATAGTGATTTGTGGGGAGATCCGTCATCAAACACTAAAAGTAATAAAAGTTAAAATTCTGCAACTGTGCAAATTTCAGTGTTTTTGATTTGATTACATTATTATATAATTTTTATTATTATTATATCATTATGTGTTTTAATTATTTATAGTTATTTATTATATTATAATTTTTTATTTCGTTTTTCAAACTTTATCATACCCGGGATGTCTACTAGACTCTTGTTTGGACAGATTTAAGTGAATTATTCCTAAGAATTACAGGCCTACAATATAAAACGCCAAATTTCTGTGCAAAATAATTGTACCGCTTTCAGCACCTAAAATCTGAAATAATCATACCGCCAGGGAGGTTAAGATTTACAGACCTACAGCACCTAAAATCCGAAATAATCATACCGCCAGGGAGGTTAAGAGGCTGTCAGCGGGCGCCCGCGGCATGCTCCGTGAGCCGGTTCACGGGTCCCACTGACTCGATCGCTGCGGGGATACCCGCGATCACCTCACGGGGAGGAAGAACGGGGAGATGCTGATGTAAACAAGCATCTCCTCGTTCTGCCTAGTGACAGTGTCACTGATCACAGCTCCCTGTCATCGGAGCAGAGATGACTGACGTGTCACACACAGCCCAACCCCCTCACAGTTAGAAACATTCCTTAGGATATACTAAACCCCTCCCCGCCCTCTAGTGGTTAACCCCTTCACTGCCAGTGTCATTTACACAGGAATCAGTGCATTTGTATAGCACTGATTGCTGTATAAATGACAATGGTCCCAAAAATGTGTCAAAAATGTCTGATGTGTCCGCCATAATGTCGCAGTCATGATAAAAATCGCTGATCGTCCCATTTCAAAAAAAAAAAAATTATTACTAAAAATGCCATAAAACTATCCTTTATTTTGTAAACGCTATAACTTTTGCGCAAACTGATCAATAATCGTTTATTGTGATTTTTTTTACCAAAAATATGTAGAAGAATACATATCGGCCTAAACTGAGGAAAAAAATTGTTTTTTTATATATTTTTGGGGGATATTTATTAAAGCAAAAAGTAAAAAATAATGCGTTTTTTTTTTCAAAATTGTCGCTCTTTTTTTATTTATAGTGCAAAAAATAAAAACCACAGGGGTGATCAAATACCACCAAAAGAAAGCTCTATTTGTGTGAAAAAAAGGACGTCAATTTTGTTTGGGAGCCACGTCGCATGACCACGCAATTGTCAGTTAAAGCGACGCAGTGCCGAATCGCAAAAAGTGCTCTGATCAGGAAGGGGGTAAATTCTTCCAGGGCTGAAGTGGTTAATATGGATGAGGCCTATATTTAACTGAGGAAAATTTATGATGAGGTCAAAACATGTATTTGTACCCTGAGTTTACTAAACAGACTCCCCTTCCTATGAGAATTTCCTGGCTCTTTCACTTCCTTTCTGAGTCTGTTTATAAAAGGTCAAATTCAATATTTCTCTGTTTGTCACGGGTTTTGCACTTTCCTTGAGTTTTTCGGGAACAAAAATGTTACTGTTACAAATGTAAAAGGTCTTCCCAAGCATAGAAATTTTCTTTACAGGACAGGATACTTCTTACTGAAGTTATTGTCCCATTTGGCTGAAAAATCAGGTCTGCTAAATGACACTCTGGAAGTGAGTATACCATTAGTTGTGCAAGTCAAGCCGTATCTGTATCCTTGCCAAAGAATAGTTCTCAGTACAGTCTATGAGTATACTTGTCTGAATTTAATTATTGATTTTAATACATGGACTCATGCTATGGGTTGACTTTTGTTTATTTTTCCTGTATATTTCTAAACTACAAAATTCTCTGGCCTTTTAGACGGAGTTTGAAATGTTGGGGATGATGTTGGTATCCTATGTACACTGTATCAATTTTTTCTGTACTGTTTGACCTTCTATCATACAATGTCTATTAATTAGAGTGAGTTTTACTCACTATCAGGTGGAGGATCATCATTTTATTGGATGAACACACAAGAATGCATTGTAAAGACATATGAAGATGTATCACATTTTGGACTTTCAGTTTATTAAAGTTTAATTATCACAATTTATAGATGTTGGGACTTATTTTAACAAACCTTTTGTGATAGTTTTAATTGAAATTTTATATGTTTGTGGTATAAGAGTAAGCACTGTTTTATTTAAATATAATTTTTACAGGTGTTTCTGCCTGGTTGTTTGACCAACTTAAGGCAACCACCTGCAGTGGTTTTGGGTTCATATACACTTGTTTGTTCCTGCTTCTGCTGGGGAACAGCAAAACATGTAACATGTTACAGATAAAGCAGCCCTCACACCGACCCATCCCCTGTTTTGACAGCGAGCGGGGGCTCTTCACTCCCTGCTCGCTGTCACAATCTAAAAAAGAAGGTGGCTGTGCAGGACTCTGCTCCTTCATTCATAGTGTTCTGTGAATGTGAAAATTACACGTACTGACAGCCTTTGTGGCTGACGGATGGTAGTTCTCAATGAACTACCAGGGGGTTGTTGAGTGCTCTAGTAGTTCATTGAGTCTTCCTTTCAGAGTGTAACTGCCTGCCCTTATCGGAGGACTGTGGCATTACACCCATGATCTGATGATTGTGAGTGCAATGCATTACAGGCTTATAACAAAAAATAATAAATGCATATTTTTGTACCTGCAAAAAAATGTGCATTTTTTTTTGTAAAGGTGAACTTATCCTTTAAGCATTTCATATAAAATCGCTCCTGACCAGAAGGGTCTGCATAAAGACTACTTGCCATGGGCAACCTGGGCCCTCCAGCATGCCTCTGCCTCTAGAAGTCGTGCCTCTGACTGTCAGAACCTTGCAATTTCTCAAGAGACTTGTAGTTCCACAATAGCTGGAGTGCCAAGGTTGCCTACCTATGGTCCATCAGGACAAACATAATACATTAGCTTTTAGTGCTGATAGACTACTTTCAGCACACAGAGCTACTGGTATACACAATGATGCCCTCCCCTGAAGTGTCCCCCATACCAGGGAAAGAAAAGGAACCTATGGCTTGGGGCCAAATTCCCAACTGGCCTTTTAATGGTAAGGACAAATTTGTGTGGGTTAAAGAATCTGTACTACACAAAGTGTGATCGGCGGGCATGGTAAAAGTTGTTTTTTTCTACAAGACATGTCTTTAAATTTATTCTGGGCATGTAAGTATATGGTCCATAGGTTTTAGTGTTAGCTTTGTTATATATTATCAACTCAACATTTCAAATAGAAATAACTTAAAAAAAGAACTTTCTCATTGGAAATTGCTTCAAACTTTGCTTCCATTTCAATCAGGCTGAAATATTAATGGATACCATCTCCCTGGTATATTATATCCTACGTTTATTTACCAAAGATGGTTGAACCTGGGAGTTCTACTGCCAAATGGAAGCAAGAATGTAAGAAAACCTTTTATGCAGTAGACTGGTCAACTACACTTAACTCACAAACTGTTTTCATCCTGCAGAGCCCAGGAAAAAATATTGTAAGCTACTTATAAGGTGCTCTGTCCCTTCATAATTCATACCAGATGTAGTTTTGATGCTTTGAAGCACCAAGTTCCCACCTTCATAATTAGTAGACCTGCTCAATGATTCATAAATTCTGTGAAATTATAATTACATTATTTTACAATCATTTGTGATAAATAGCCCTAAGTGATCCTTAGACCTCTATCCTAATTTTTTTCCTCATTTTTGTGCATCTACTCACTCCCAGGCCCCGGGAGAAAATAGTTCCACCAATTGCCAAATGTGTAAATAAGATTGATTATTATTATGAAGATAGAGAACCTGGGTGCTTCTGATAACAACAAAATGAATGAATTCCTCCACATCTGGTCTACATGAGTAATATCAGGACTCTCCCAAATTTCAGACTCTTCTGCAATTGGAAGGTCAATTAGAGGATAACCTATTGGCTTATTGCTTCTCTTTCAAATTACCACCATGAGCATTTTACACTTTGTCACTCTGCTCGCCTTTTACTATTATGTATCAGGAGCACTCAGCCAGTTCATACCCCTTTCATTTAACAGCTTCTTTCATGTTCACCATCCCTTTCTTCATTTTATCTTTCCTTTCTTTTACTTTATAGAAACTTTTGTTACAAAAAAGGGAGCATATGTTGTTTGACCTGAAATGATTCCAGAGGCATTAACATGCAAAGGAGACAACACTACTGTTTTAGTATTGTATACCTAATTTGTATTGGCTTGCTGTTTGCACGGGCATATTTTATGTATGCAAAGCTGTTTCTAAGCCTATAAACCTCATTTGCAATACCTTAATTTGACCCTAAAAGTAACTGAACCCTTAAAGTGGAACTTAACTGTATCTGAACACAACAAACCGAAAATGTTATTTAATACATTTTTGATATTCAAAGCAAACCTGTCCATCTATGTCTCTGTGCTTTATTTTTTTGAGAAATCACTTTGAAAAACACTCCCTAACATTTCTAGCCATGGCCATCTTGAGTAAGGGAAAATATTAATGTAGCATTTACTTCCTGGGATCCATCTGCCCCTAGCTCAGGCATGCAGGCATGGGGGGTGTGCTTAGCTAAGAAAGCTCCTCTTCCCTTCTGCCAGATGAAAAAAGATGCCCATGAAAACTACTGAGATGTATGACATCATTTTGGCCTAGGCCAGAAACCAGGAAGCGACTGAAAAAATGTAAAAAACAAAAAGTCTAAAGCAAAAATAATATACCTTCCTATCTATTTATCAATACAACCAAATGATATAATATACCTTCCTATCTATTATGCTAGTAGCATATGGATTAAAAATAGCTGTTGATTAAGATAGTTCTATTCTAACACTAACTTAACACCTAAAGCGTCTAACCTATTAGGCACCTGAAGTATTTCACTTTGATATATAAATATATATATATATATATATATATATATATATATATACTGTATATATTACTATGGTATAAAACTGACATATATATTCTGTGACTCAACAATATTTTGTAATTTAAAATTTGTATTCAAATTTTAAAATATAAGACAATTCAAGGTTGCATGTATGCAATATATGCACATAGGCAGAATCAACAATATTTTAAACTTACAATGAACATATTGCTACTGCCTCAAAGTAATCCCTGTTCAGTTTTTGCTAGCTTTTCCATATTGGACATTTAAAGAAGAAGTTAAATCCCCCAGGGTATAATGTGCACATAACATTTGTCCCCATTAAAATTGGTGCTGTGGTTTGGAAATAAAATACCATTTTTTCTACTGTCTGTGCTGACTGCAGCTCCACCCCAGGTAGAAGCCCAAATTATGGGCATTCCTATGGGGGAAGTACAGGCAACACCAAGGCCACAGCTCCCTCTCAAATATGCAGCCCTCCATTCTATACATCCCTGTGCCTCTTCTGCTCCATTTGCACAAATATAATGCTGAGCCTGCAACCATCCACATCCCCCTCACCATTCTGCAGCCATGCCGGTGTTTTGTGAGATTGGGTGACCCGTCAGATTTTGTAATGGAAGTGACGTTCTGTCGCGGCCATCTTGCTACACCCCGCACTCATCCACAGTAAGGATTCAGTGAGAAGGCGGCAAAAGGACATCTTGTTACACCCCCCGGAGTTTTGCATTTCACACTTATTTTTAACAGTAAACTGAGCTTATATAGTGAAATACAGTATTTAAAAATCTGACTGTTTAGATGTTGAATTTTAAAAGCAGCAACGAGCCTGCTGATCTCACAGGTTTGTTAATATGACAGAACACCACTGCTTTGAAAATTCAACATCAAAACAGTCTGGCGGATTTCAAAATAATGAATTTCACTATATTAGCTCAGGTTACTGTTAAAAATAAGTGTGAAATGCAAAACTCGGGTGGGTATAACAAAATGTTTGCTGCCTTCTCACTATATCCTTTCTGTGGAGGAGTGCGGGGTGTAGCAACATGGCGGCGATGGAATGTCACTTCCGTTACAGAATCTGACGGGTCGCCTAATCTGACAAAACACCTGCGCTGCTACTGATAAAAGATATGAACTGAGCACGCTCCCAGCACAGAAACCTCTGCTGCCCATGGATGCATACGTGCGGCATGTGTCCATTGAAGCCCACCCTATTTGCCTTCACACATTCACAAGCGGCAACAGGTTAATGAATGCTGCTTTATAAAACCAGAAATAACTTTAAAAAAGTAATGAACATGTTAAAGATTTAATGAAATTTCATTGATTAGGTTTACATATAATTTAAACACCTCGGGATGTTTTACAGCAAGGACATTTCCAGCAATAATAACTAATGTATGTGGTCACTGAATATACACTTCTATAGTCAAAATCCACCACTTCACTGTTTGGCTTTGATTTAAAATGTGTTCTGTGAAGTCAGAAGTGGTATGAATGAACTGCTGTTCATTTGGCTCGTCTGGATATAAACATTGAGTGTATTGGTTGTAAAGAGATGAATCCAAAGCCTTATGAATGTATCTTAGTCTGAAAAGCGCTGGTCTTTTTTATTCTGGGATATGGGTAATCTTTGAAGAACATTTTGGAGAAAAGGCTGTTAAGAATAGCTTCTGAACAAGATTCAGAGCAGTAGGAAGCACACAACCCATTTTCTTCTTTTTTGTTAACTGAAGGTAAGGCAGCAGAGTAATGGCCTCGTATATTAAAGGTGATAAATGACATACTAAAACTGGGAAATAGATGGGCCGGGGGCCAAGAGTACAGTATTCATAACCCAGATGGCAAATGTGACTAGCAAAGGAAGGTTTTGAAAACAGCGTCCAAGCAAGAATTTAAAGCAGGCTTACCACTGTAACTTGGAACTTTTCCCATTACTGGTACAGAGTAAAATCTGAATTACAATGAATTGTTAGTGTCATGCATACCTTTTATGACAAATGTCAGCTGTAACGCTTCTTTCTGTCTATGAATTGACATCGCAAGCCACCAAGCAGCATGTTCTTATTCGCAGCCAGCTGGGAGTCTGGATCATGAAGGGATTTTTTCCCCAAGTTTTCAGAAATAACAAGCATACCAAGCATATTCAGGACTACTAAATGGACTTTTTCGATTCTACTGAATGCTCATGAATATTTTTATCTTTCTAGATGCAGCTAATTTAATGCAGCTCTATGTAGATGTACATTACAGGTTTCACTAATATAACTCCTTCTTTGGTCTGTCCTTTTTTCTTTCTTTGCTATCACATAGACAGGTTTTTCCTTTACAGTTTCTTTTAATATTGTGGGGCACGGGAGAACACAGACACATTTGTATGCTTAGATTCACCTAGCATTTGTCAGCTATCTGCCATGTCTCAGTGCAGCTGTCCATATCAGCTTGTGTGAATATGTATATAGAAGGGAGGCAAGGGAACAAACCTTGTGCATTAAAAGGTGATTTAATTAAGGAATGCTTGTAAACACTTTGTGCTCATACACACAGCTGCCTGGGGCTGTTTAATGTAAAGTTATTGTGCACAGGAGCCACAGGTGCTGCATACAGCTTCCCCATAGTCATGAAACTCATGTATGCATACAAATATAAGACCCCCAAACTAGTCTATGTTTGGGGCTTTATGCCTGTAGGCATGCATGGGTTTATGCAAGTACTGGCATATACGGTCATTCCTGTCTATGGGGCATCTGTATGTAGCAACCATAGCTCCTGGCTGGGGAAATACACCCAAATTTGTACAGCCCCAGGCAGCCGTGTTTATGAGTTCTTACAATAAACCATTCAGCAGCACATCAATGACAATACTTGAGTCCAGCAGCTACATCAGTAGTAGGCAACCTTGGCACTCCAGCTGCTGTGGGACTACAGTTCACTTAAGGCAATGCAAGACTCTGGAAGCCACAAGCATGACTTCCAGAGACATTATGGGGATTGTAGTTTAACCATAGATGGAGTGCCAAGGTTGCCTGCCCCTAAGATACATCAATGCCAACAGACAATGGCCAGTGGCAGGGCAACATGATCGATCTATCCACTGACGTTAACCTCCATAGTTAGAGACCTACTCAAGGATGGTAGACTAGCAACTTCCTCAGTTGCCTGTGTATGCATGGGGAGCCAATATCTGGTATTCCCAGGCATACATTTCTAATGCTCAAGGTTTGGACTCCTGCTTCTCTTCTGTTGTCACAGTGCAGGACTCTCACTGATCATCAGGAGCTGCAGGTCCAAGTGCATTCTTCCCATGTTTCCTTTTGGACGGATTTTAGAATTTAGGTTTATGAGACATATTTGAAGTGAGATATACTGGAGCATGGAGTGTTCTTGCCCAGGTTGCTCCATTATGTAATTGTATCTCCGTCCCTAGCATCTATAGTATATTGGTTGTATTATCCTTTGTATTAGCACTTTTTTTTTTTTTTTTTCAAGATATAGAAGGGTTTATATATCTGGCATGTTTTTATTGCAGTTTGTGTTCCTGTTGGGGGGAAATTTTCTCTCACTGTTTGTTTCGATAACCCTTGTCACCAGGACTGAAAGGGAAGGAAAATCCCAAATTTTGAGTTATCACTTGAACAAGAATAGAAGGGACACTGTTCTATTGACAACAGCCTAATGCCCCGTACACACGATCGGACATTCCGACAAGAAAATCCAAGGGTTTTTATAGTAGAAGCTATAGATAGGAAATCTTTCAATGGAGATTACTTGGGGAGGTTTTCTAAAACTTTCCTAATATATCCAAAACCAAAAAAAGAAAATGTTGCAACTTTGACAAATGCTGGGAAGTCTGTTGATTCTCTTTACAACTGCCAAAGCCCAGCTGTATATTTTTACAAAATGTATTTGAACTTGCTAAATGAAGCTTACCTACCTTTTGGCTAAAAGAAAACAATTTTTAATCTTTTGTAGAAATCTCCTAAATTTTTAGGATTTCTCTCTGAATAACACCAAAGTGATTTGTTGTACCCAGTTATCTTTAATTACTTAAAGTGTATCTAAACCCAAAAATATATTGCAGCTTAACAATCCTTAAATGTAGTATCTGCATTAATTTTCTTTTTTAGGCTTTTTTTCTTTATTTCCTAGTTCAATGTTGTATTTTCAATTCAGAGACAGGTACCAAAGAATAGGAAATATAGGAAATATAGGAAACACGCAGGTTTTACACTATTGGAGTACTTATATTTTTACATGCCATACACATCCACCTATGGGCTTGAATTCAGTGAGGCGTTTTGAAGAGTAGCGGTCCTGTTTGGTGTACATTGGAGATTGTACTACTACCACAGACGATCTGAAGTGCATGGGTCCTGCTCAGTACGCCCTGGAGAATATATTAATACTACAGGCTTCCCTTTATCCTCTGTAATGGGGGATCCTAGGCTTCTGGTAAGAAGTGATTCTCTATATAGCGGTGGTGGATTCAGCACAATCTTCTCTATACCAACATTTGAAGATTCACCTTATTTGTGGATGGACTTTATTTCACTTATTTTGCACGGGTGGATGTTGCATATATTTTAGTTATATATATATATATGGTTGGACATTATATATCTATTCACTTATATGAATGTCACTTATTTTAGCTATTTGCTATAATTGAATTTGGAGTATTTATTATTTTGTGGTTTAGAAGGTTTTCATTCTTATGGGATTTTTGGTTCTAAAAATTAATACTCATGCACTTGCACATTCATTTTTGATTTATGCTGAATTTTGGCTTGCTCCTCAATCGGTGGGTGATTCATATTAACTTTATATTTACAGGTTTAGCGCGATTCTATATTTTCTTTTATTATTTTGTCACCAAAGAAGGTGCAGTCGTACTTACAAGTTTGTAGCACTGACAATTGTAAATGAAAGATTAAAGAATACATATATCATTAAATCATATAATAACTTACAGTTCCTTGTGTATTCTGATGGAATAAAAGACTAGACTGGACCTAAAGTGGATGTAAACCCGATTCATTAAATTTGAGCTGCTATTACCCGTAGCTGTCTCCTACTCTGTTCTTCTGTTATCAGCCTGATAACTCTTAACAAGTTCTCCATCACATATAATAAAAGCAGCTTGAATTTTGTGTTGGGAAGGATGTTATAATCAGATTAGCAGAGCCCTGAACTATTCACTGATCAGCTCTGAAAGTCTCTACCTATGAGGAGAGGGGTTTTGTGCCTTTCCTCCAATCAGCTGTCTTGGCTGTATGCCCAGGCTTTACTGCAGTGCTAACCAGGAAGAGAAAATCTAACATGATCTGAACTTTCTAAACTGTATATAAAGCTGAAGACAGCAGATATACATGTAAAACTTATGTAGGGGGATTTGTTTCATCCCTGTGTATCATCTGAGGCTGTTCACTTCACTGGGTATATGTGAGGGTTTACATCCACCTTAACCCTGTGGATGGACTTTATGATAAATGTTATGCTAAACCAGTGGCTTCCAACCTCAGTTCTCAGTCCTCAGTCCTCAACAGGCCATTTTTGGGAATTTACCTTATAGAATAGCTGACATAAATACCAAGCTATTGACAATGATTTAAAGCACCTAGACAAGGTGAAAGAATAAAGAACACATGGCCTGTTGGGAATACTTGGGGACTGAGATTGGAAACCAATAAATGATCAGCATGTAAATTATCCTTCATTGTATCTGCAATAGAAAATTTGTAAGAATTGAAGATGAGCCCTAGAGTGTTATATGTTAAGAATAGTTTCTGGAGTGTTCCAAAAAATTGGTAAATATATAAAAAAAAACTGGTAAAGAGAAAAGAAGAAAAATGCAGATATTAGAAAAAGGAAAAGAAAGCGAAAGAATAATTAAGGAGAGTGAGAGGAGGATAAGGGATAAGTGAAGGAACAGGGATGGGAAAGGGAAGCAGGAGCAGCCCATGGATCTAGGTGGTTTCATAATCTTAATGCCCTGTTGTTTGGCCGAGAGTAAAATATCAATGGGGATCAAATTTTGAAGAATTTCTCAATAGTATCGAGGAGAGGTCTGACAATTCAAGAAGGGGTAAGGTACCTTCAAAAAGAGACTTTTGTAGCAATTCTCTAGTGCTAAAACCTTGAATGAACTCCTGGCTGTGGATAAGCTGTGTTGTCAAATTGCAAAGGCTCAGCAAGAGGGGTTCCTCCATTCACTCTGAGTGTGTGGATGGGGGAATCGCGTCATTTTCTTTGTTTAACCAGTGGGTTGAACAAAAGAAAATTACTCATGTATGGGCAGCTTAAAACTACCCACTGCAGACAGTGCTGCCATCCAAGGGTGTCTCCGTTGCTCCTCCCTAGATAAAGAAGCCACCTTAGGACAGCAAGTGTGTTACAGACCAGATCACCAGGTGAACATAAAGGGACAAAGAAAACAAATGCCACTGCATCTAATCATTGATAAGCTGCAATATATTATTTTTTCTTTTTGGGTTTAGCTACGCTTTAAAGAAAACCTGCACCTTCCTTGATGCCACTGGCAGTGAATAGGTTTTAACTCTCCTGTAAAACACCACGGGAGCCAGAAGTCTGAGATGATTTTATTATGCACATCTTAACTTTGGGAATGGCAGGCAAAAGCTAACCTGCCACTGACCACATGCACTTTACAGCTGGCTGCTGAATGTGATGAGTGACCAATAATGAGGTGGACAGGGAAGACCAAAGGAAAATTTAACTACAAAAAGGCCTGCAGTTCAGTGCCATTGGAAATCATTAAAAAAATATGGTGTATATTTCTCCAAACACAGAAAAATACATGTTGATTATGCCAGAAATCCAGTGGGTTCTTAATTTATTCTAGTGACCTGACAACATGTCTGTGCTCCTGAAATCCCAAACAGTGTTGTCAGACCTGCTCATCTCTTTTCTGATTATACTTGACTCAGTACAATCTTTGGGGAAAATGTTGCCATTATGTCAATAGAAGATGGTCGTCTGATCGCAATGATATTGGCAACAACTGGAAAGTCGTGTATGTTCATTACATATAAAATTGGTGTTGAGTGTTGACTGAATTCACAGACATACCTTGTTCATGCAATACAAGCATGCATACAGGCATGTAGTAATATGGTAAAAAGTATATGTGTGTGTGCTCGCTGGTTTGTACATATTTTAAAGTGTTTTTCCAGCTTAACGCTTATTGTCAAAGACATTGCGGTTTGTCATACAGTCACCACAGTAATAGGATAGAATATTATTGCCTTAGTTAGGTTTTTATCTATCCTGGGTATTAAAAGGTCTACATAAAAAGTAATAAGAGGGAACATTTTTTTTTTCTTAAAACAATGTTCTGGTAAAAGCTTTCAGAACATTTTACATTATTTCCTACAGCAGAAAAAGCATTAGCCTTCTGCAGAAATATAAAAATGAAAAGAAAAAGCCCCCCTAATTCAAATACTAATTTATCATAATCAATGTTTACCTTACCAAAAAAAAAATGGCTTGTGAGTTGTTTAATGTGTTTTTGGGGACAAACAGTTCTCGCAAGCCTGACAAAAAAACATTTCTCCGTTTTCTTAGACTCCTTCTGCCCCTTTAGTCAATTAACTTCAGTTAGTGCTTGTAATGGTCTCATTAGCAGGTCTGCATTAACAAATCTCTGGTCAAAAGGTCATACAAGGGAACAGCATAATTACTCCAGAGTTGACTAGATACACAAGTCAAGGAACTGGATTTATCAAGGTCTCCTGTCTGGAACGTCAAGCTAAGGAAGCTTTTTTCTGCTACATCTGTCTTGGTCTGACAGCGATCAGCATGAGCTCTGTTCATCTCTATAGGGAACAGAGGTTGATGTACACACACAATAAGCACCGGGATTCTATGAATCTAGGACTGCATAAACAGATGGCACAAACTATATAAAATCACTTCCTTCCACCTGCTGATGTGGTTTAATATGTTCATACTTGCACTGTGTGTACATATCCAATGGCAGACAAAGCAAATGGCACTCTGTGAAGGAGCCATTGTTGCCCCCCTCCCATGCATTTTTACTGGTTGGGTACCTACATTTATTCACTGTGTATAGTAAGACTGATAAAAGCAGAATTTGTAATGGTGTATATTCATTCCAAGTCCATAAAATAGAATTGGGGTCAGCGGCAACCCATTAGTGTTACAAATAATGTCAAAAGAAACTGGGATTAAAGAAAGAAATGTCACTGTGCTGACACCTCTTCTATATTACAAACCAGGAGTATGAATAAAGCATCATGAAGGACACCACCAACTTCTTACCTTCCCTAGAAGTGAGCAGCGTCCAGGTCTACATTACAGCAAGGGTAGGACCTAGTAACTACCCAACCCACATCTCACCTGAATGCCCCCCTACCTCCCAATGGGCCCTTGTGCAGCTGCACAGTCTGCACAAATGGTATGTCTACCCCTGTCCAACCATTCCAAAAGAATTGAAGTTCTTCTTTTCCTGATGACTGCCAATTATGAGCAAAATTTCATAGAATTGGATATGAAGCTTCAAGCGTATCTAAAGACAACATATTTTTGAATGAAGTGGTGATGGATTAGAATCCTTGTCAAGGTTGGAAGTCAGAGAAAATCCAAAATGTTGTTGTTACGGGGCCATGAATATATTGTAGATATTCCAATGGAGGCACTTGTTCTGGTGACAGTTATCTAAGAGGGAATTTACCTTGAAGTAGTTGTAAACCCAAGAAATCAAAGTTATTTGTCCCCATTCTGGCAGGGAAAGGTGCAGCCAGTCATCTAAAATCTTTCTCGGTTTCCTACAGTCAAAAAATCAGACACATTAAAAAAAGGTGTTGCCACACCCCCTACCCTATGACTGACAGACTTAATGAGAATACTCATATCTTTTGCAGGAGCACCTGGGAGCTAGAGGAGGCTCCAACACTAGGAGATTTGTGGGTGCATGTACAGCTGGGAGGGGGGGTCCGTTGATTTCATGACTCCGCCTCCTGAGCTCCAGGCCATCGACATGCCTAGGGAACCAGAGCTATTTGGTTGCCCGGAACGGGAATACACAATGAATTACAGAGCTTAAAAAAAATTGATTTACTCGCTTATGGCACTGCCTACAAACATACTGTTTGTAGGCAGTGTTAGTCTTTGGTATTTATGGCACATAGGGTTTACAACCACTTTAAGTTGGAGAGATTTCCCTTCACGTCCTGCGTTGTGTCTACTTAGTTGGGTGTACCAGTGCTGTATCTGTAAACACTTAAGAACTTTCCTCAGGAAGGACGCCATCCAAGAGGAACAAGCAAAGTAAAGAGACCTGTGGGGGGAAGTGTGGTCAAGAGCTGTATAGCACACATTGATTACAAAATTGGAACAAACACTTTACCAAGCAATCATCTCTGTCAAAACATTTAGTTCAATGCCATTCTTGAGCACTGGATACCTGTGAGTTTTCTCTCCTAGGTGGACATACACAACATAATAACAGCAGTAAAATCAGCTTATCACAACCAGTTGTCAAGGTATGTAAGGAAAAACAAAATACAATAATATTGGCTTCTGGTAGCACTTGTATTTGCACCCAGATATCTTTTCATCAAAACAGAAAGTTTCTACAGTATATGTCCAGGCAACAATGGTTTTCAGAATGTGAGCATCATCTCGGTTTGTCAGCTGAGGTTGCAGGAAGAATAAGGCCGGCCACAGACGGTTTGATTCTCGGCCGGTCCAGCAGGAACCATCCGAGATTCAAACCGCATGTGGGCAGGCTGAATGTACCTAGCTGATTGATCGATCAACTTGGATACAACCAGCCTGCCTTATTTACGTGCGATTATTGCTGCTATAGCCGCTAGCAATAATCGCTGTCTTCTGCCGGAGGGGGTGGCTTCCCCTGCCCCCCGTCGGGAAAATACAATTTCTTGGCAGGATTCCCTTGCCAGCACTGTCTGTGTTGATGGTTGCAGGAAAGACATTTGCAGCATCCATGGCCGGCATAAGTAAGGTCCCAAAGCTCCTGAGATGCAAGGAAGGATGGGTCAAGGTCTGGCCATCAGTCAGTAAGGAATAACTATGACCAGATTTTCAGTGTCCAAATTGGCCAATGTTGGCACCCGATGCAACAGCCTAAAGTGTATGTAGGCCCTAACAATAAACATCACTTATTTATTCCCCTTTGATCTGTTCAATATACCATTGAACTAGAAAAAAATGGAGGTTGAAGTCTCTGCTATTTTATAGCCACATCCCTAAAGTATGTTGAAGAACAGGGTTTCCCCCTCTATAATGGGATTTTAAAGGCATACAAGAGTAGTAAATATTTGGATTAAAAATAAAAAGTTTAATAGTTCCAAGTTTGGTATACAAAAAAGTATGTAAAAAAAGGTGCAATCATCAACAACACAGTACATAATAAAATGAGGTACATATTACCACACCATAGTTTTGACACACAGCAAATAGCTAGCATTTCTAAGGAATTATATAAATAAAGCCGACGTGTTTCGGAGTAACTTGGCTGCTTCCTCAGGGATAAGTTTACAGCTGGTATATGTGTGGTAGTGTCCTCAAATACAATGCTCAACAGTAGTCATGGAGATTAAAAAAATTAAAAGATTGGTGTATGTGCCATTTCAATGAGCATATATCATAATCCCCCGGATGTTGGAGGAGGGGATGAAGAGGACCTCAGGGGACCAAACCGGTGAGGCCCTATGGCAGCAATGCACTGGGGCCACTGGCGTAACTAAAGCCAGGTAATAGATGATGTTCTGCTGAGTTGTATTAAGCACAAAGGGGATGAGTAGGCATGTAATAATCTCACGAAGCCAAACAGCCCTGAATCTATCTCCGTTGAAATCCCTATCTATAATCTATTAATTGATGATGTAATAAATGAGACAGGTGGGGTGAAGAATATAGTAGGCAATCAATCATGTGACTGTGAATATAGCCTCCAATCCAAATATAGCCAGTAAGTGTTGCCCTTCAGTCCTACGTGCTAACACTGTAAATAGGGAAATGGTCACTCCCAAAAATACAACATCTTTTACTTTTGATGACTGCAGTGGATTCCATTTCAGTGCAGTCATTAAAAGTTGAAGATCTTGCAATTTTTTTCTGTATGAGATGCATCTGGAATGTGGCAAAATGCAAAAAAATGCATTGGTACACACATGTCCTCATCTGAGATGAGAAAAGCACTAGAATGCATAAAAAAACTCACCAAAATGCATCAAAAACGCACATGCAGAAACACATATGGAAGTGGGAGGGAGGAGGACTGTTAACCCTGCAGGTTCTGCTTGTGTAGTGTGAAGCACAGAGAGGGATGTGATCTAGTTGACAGCTTATGTCCTGTACAACAAGGTCAGACCTGTCGGGAATCTGTGGCAGTTTTCTATATGGAAAACTGCTGCATTCCCTCTGTTAATTAGGTGCACACCCTTCACTAGTTTCTATTTCACTCTTAAACAGAAACTGACGCAGGTGGCATAGATAGACCTGAAACAGATCTATCTGCTTAGTTAACATGACGATCACCACTCCTGTCAGTTTCCTGTACTTGTAGGGCCTTTAACCACTTCAGCCCCGGAAGTTCATTTTTTGCGATATGTCCCTGCGTCGCTTTAACTGACAATTGCACGGTCGTGCGACGCTGTACCCAAACAAAATGGATGTCTTTAATCACCTCTGCGGTTTTTATTTATTTGCACTATAAACAAAAAAGGAACGACAATTTTGAAAAAAAATATATATTTTTTTTACTTTCTGCTATAAAACACATCAAATTTCTTTCTCAGTTTAGACCAATATGTATTCTGCTGCATATTTTTGGTAAAAAAAAATCCGAATAAGAGTATATTGATTGGTTTGCGCAAAAGTTACAGCATCTACAAAATAGGGGATATATTTATGGCATTTTTTTCTATTTATTTATGTTTTACTTGTAATGGCGATAATCAGCGATTTTTAGCGAGACTGTGACATTGCGGCAGAGAGATCGGACACCTAGCTGACACTTTTGACACTTTTTTGGGAACCAGTAACATTATTACAGTGATCAGTGCTAAAAATATGCATTGACACTGTATAAATGACACTGGCAGGGAAGGGGTTAACATCAGGGGCAATCAAAGGGTTAACTGTGTTCCCTCAGTGTGTTTCTAACTGTGTGGGGGGGGGGATGGGCTCACAGCATGGACACTCTGATCCGTGTTCCTGATTAGCAGGAACACTAGATCAGAGTGTCCATGCCTGAGAGCACGGCGGTCTGTTTGTTTACATCGGCAGACCGTCGTTTTGTCTCTGCGGGAACGCGATGTCCGCCGGGCCTGCTGATTGTCTCCCCCTGTAGCACGCAATCGCGGTTCCGGTGTGGCGCACGCGTGCCCCCCAGTGGCTATTAGCAAAACCATGTACAGGTACGTGATTTTGCGTAATGGAGCAGCCTTGCCGCAGTATATGTACGGCAGGTGGTCGGGAAGTGGTTAAAGGAATGCAAAAACATGGAAAAATGTGCATGTAATGCAGATTTACCGAGTTTGATTTACTAAAGGCAAATAGACTTTTCACTCTGCAAGGACATATGCGCCAGGGAAGGGAAGCTCTGGTGATTTTGATCATCCAATCATATGTAAGCAAAAATGCTGTTTTTTTATACATTTTCCTTGCATGTGGTTGGGTATTCTTTGCAAAGTTAGGCTTCACCCCATTTACTGGAGCAAATGTTCTTCCAGAGTTCAACTGCACTTGCAAAGGGCACAGACTATTTAGTAAATCAACCCCACTGTATACTGCATTTGTTGCCTTGACATACCTCTTAAAACATTATTTATGGCATGTGGGCTGTGTAAAGGTCATTTCCAAATGGTACGCATTTCCAAGATCCATTCAGAGATTCAGAGATGTTCCGATATATTGGATAACTCTAAAACGAATCATTAGAACAAACTTGTGTCTTGCATTCTGCAGCCAAGCAAGCCAGGCAGAAATGTGCAGGTCCCTAAGGGTTTAATGATCTCTCACTACCCATTGTTCATGGAGACAGATTTGCCTAGGTCAGCCGTAGATGTGACCGCACAGGGCTTGCTGTTTCCTCTAGTTGGCTATACTTAGGAAATCTTACATTAACTAAATATTCCATAGTTCTTACTCCTAAAAGAATGGTTAATCACATAGTTTGGGAGCAATTTACCGAAGCACAGAGTACATTTTTCACTTAGCCAAATGAACACGTATTTATCTGAAACACTAAATCATACACCAAGCAATTTAAAGAAAAATACAAATTTCCTTAGCAGATGCTTGGATAATGGAAGTAAATAGTGCTGCGCTAAAAAAAAAAAAAAAATGCGCCCTTTAATTAAACCAACCCCATAGGATGAAAATAAAGTACATTTTGTGAAAATTAAGACGTTTCACAATAATTTTGTAATCATTTTTGAACAACCTTTTAACTAAAAATTACAGAAATGTTCCTGGACACGTTATTTAAATAAAACATATTTCGTTAATTCTCAAACTTTGATATTGCACAATTATTATCCAAACATTCTCAGTTGCGCTAGTTAAGGAGTAGTATATGGTTATCTTTCAAGGTACTGGAATGTATCATTTTACAAAGAGAATAAGGGCCCATTCACACTAGCCCATACACGTTGTGCTCCAAATAATGCGCTCATGCACTGGTGTGTGTTGTGTTGGTGCAGTGAGAAGCGTTATTACAGCACATTACACTGTTTATGCTTTTTTTCCTTTATTCAAACTTAACCAAAAACAATTCATTCAACTGTATCCATTGCAGTCCAGTGTGGCGGTCCTTTGATGTTCAGTAACATGCATTGCACTGCATTTTTACACAACAAAACACATACAACACACATGTATGTTGTGTACAGGGCACCAGTGGTGGTGTGTTCACGGGCGCCGTTCCCCTCTGTCACACCACCCCCCCTCTGTGTAGAATAGATAGATTCATGCATCCTTTTCGGACGCCGGGTGCCTGTATTCCAGTGGCGGGGGTGTTTTTTGAAGCACCTGATTAGAGTCATAGGCTCTAATAGGCTTAAAAAAATGTGGACTGCGATCACAGAGCATTGCGCTCGCAGTCCACCCAGGTGTGTTAGAAAAGCAAATTAATATTTGCTTTTTTAAAACTGAACTGCCTCTCAGCCAGTCAGGAGGCTTGGATCTAATACCCGTCACCTGATTGGCTGAAGGCACATTGCACCCTGATTGGATGCCTAACAGAAAGAAAGAAGACATACAGAGGACACAGGAGCTTGCCGCTTTCAAGCGCTGCCTGACCCGCCACCAGGATTAGGTAAGTGTGTCAATCAGACAATGAGTGCGGGGGGGGAATCACAGAGGCTGCATATGATGGTCACAGGCTGCATATGATGGGCACAGAGGCTACATATGATGGGCACAGGCTGCATATGATGGGCACAGAGGCTACATATGATGGGCACAGAGGCTACATATGATGGGCACAGGCTGCATATGATGGGCACAGGCTGCATATGATGGGCACAGGCGCTGTATATGATGGGCACAGTGGCTGCATTTTATGGGGCACAGTGGCTGCAATTGATGGGTTTTTTTCTGTATCTTTCAGAAATTTTCAGTTTGTTTGCGCCCCCCCAAAAATTTTGAGCACCAGCCCCCACTGCAGGGCACATAGTGGACAATTATTCTCTATGTGCCTTTGCATTGAGCTTGCCTTGATCAATGCAGATCAATGCAGCTCAACGCACCCTCACAAGCTTTAATAAATATATTGAATTAAATACCAGCCAGTCTAAAGTAAATTAAATCAGCTTTAATCATATTGGAGACTAACTACAGAGACCAATCAGACTTTTTCTGCTATCAATATACCATAATAATTCTATTTCCAATTACAAATCAATTGTGGATCTTGCAGAAAAATAATGCAAAGGATATTACAAGCTTACAGCAAAACTCTGGGCTGCAAGCATTAAATACTCATTTTGTCTAGGGGGTGATAAATACTTACCCTTTTCCATGCTCCTGCAAACTGCCTCCTTTCATATTCAACAAAACTTTGACTACGCAAAGGTTAACTTTCAACTGATGACCTGTAAGGGCTTTTAAAGTGTTGCCTATGGAAATTCGAGGTACCGAAGTTTGTTGTCATTTCATGAGCACACGCAATTTTAAGACTTGGCATCTATTTACTTGCCACAACCTTATTGATAGATTTTACAAAAAAAAATAGCACCGGCCTTCCTGTGAGGGGTCCAGGTCCCATCAATTTAAGAGTAAGGCCCGAGCAGCTTTATGGTGCAGGCAATTCCAAGCTCAGCACCCTCCACCCATCCTCTACAGCGCAGCCAGCTTCTCCCCCTCTCCCTCCCATCGGCTATCAACCACTGCAGGGGGAGCTGGCTTCTGTAATTGCTACGATCACATCCCCTCGATGACCCAACTCTCCCTACCTGCAGCTCCAATCCCCCTGTGTGCCCTCCTTTCTGATTGGGGGTTTGTGTAGACCCCTGATATTTCACCAAAGTTCCCCCCCAACAAAGGACTGTTAAAAAAATTTAAAAAAAAATTGTAATTAAAAAAAAGGGCTTATTCGGGGCTTAATCTTTATAGACAGTTTTGGGTGGAGGGATATCCATATCTGCAGTCTTTCACTACTATAAAACCCTTGAAATTAAATTTAATGCACACCACTATTATCTTGCTTCACTGCGGTGCACTGTGTGCTATGAAACCCTTGTATCTTATTTTTCTTTTAGCATGCTGTTATCTGCATGTTTTGCTGCAGTGCACTAAGTCTCTGCTATTTCTTTGCCCATTATTAATATTTGTTAATTCCTAAAAATAATGTGTGTGTGTGTATGATTCGGGGGGGGGGGGATGTTAAATCATAATCAGCCCTCAGGTGTCAAGCAGGCTAGGTATGCCACTGGGTTGCTGTGTGCCATACTTGATAATTTTGCCACCCTAGGCCATGGCGTATGTTGGCTAAGCAAAAGCTTGTCCCTGGGACTGGCACATCAAGTTTTACATATCAAGGCTGCCTTTAACTCCCGGTCCTGCCCTGGGTGTTAGTGAATTG